>NC_091284.1:613813497-614113939 GCF_032444005.1 Ranitomeya imitator
CTTTCAGCCCAAGTTTCCAACTTATCCAGATCCATCTGTAGCAGAATACTATCTTCTCTTGTATTAACTGCTTTACATAGTTTTGTATCATCTGCAAATATCGATATTTTACTGTGTAAACCTTCTACCAGATCATTAATGAATATGTTGAAGAGAACAGGTCCCAATACTGACCCCTGCGGTACCCCACTGGTCACAGCGACCCAGTTAGAGACTATACCATTTATAACCACCCTCTGCTTTCTATCACTAAGCCAGTTACTAACCCATTTACACACATTTTCCCCCAGACCAAGCATTCTCATTTTGTGTACCAACCTCTTGTGCGGCACGGTATCAAACGCTTTGGAAAAATCGAGATATACCACGTCCAATGACTCACCGTGGTCCAGTCTATAGCTTACCTCTTCATAAAAACTGATTAGATTGGTTTGACAGGAGCGATTTCTCATAAACCCATGCTGATATGGAGTTAAACAGTTATTCTCATTGAGATAATCCAGAATAACATCCCTCAGAAACCCTTCAAATATTTTACCAACAATAGAGGTTAGACTTACTGGCCTATAATTTCCAGGTTCACTTTTAGAGCCCTTTTTGAATATTGGCACCACATTTGCTGTGCGCCAGTCCTGCGGAACAGACCCTGTCGCTATAGAGTCACTAAAAATAAGAAATAATGGTTTATCTATTACATTACTTAGTTCTCTTAGTACTCGTGGGTGTATGCCATCCGGACCCGGAGATTTATCTATTTTAATCTTATTTAGCCGGTTTTGCACCTCTTCTTGGGTTAGATTGGTGACCCTTAATATAGGGTTTTCATTGTTTCTTGGGATTTCACCTAGCATTTCATTTTCCACCGTGAATACCGTGGAGAAGAAGGTGTTTAATATGTTAGCTTTTTCCTCGTCATTTACAACCATTCTTTCCTCACTATTTTTTAAGGGGCCTACATTTTCAGTTTTTATTCTTTTACTATTGATATAGTTGAAGAACAGTTTGGGATTAGTTTTACTCTCCTTAGCAATGTGCTTCTCTGTTTCCTTTTTGGCAGCTTTAATTAGTTTTTTAGATAAAGTATTTTTCTCCCTATAGTTTTTTAGAGCTTCAATGGTGCCATCCTGCTTTAGTAGTGCAAATGCTTTCTTTTTACTGTTAATTGCCTGTCTTACTTCTTTGTTTAGCCACATTGGGTTTTTCCTATTTCTAGTCCTTTTATTCCCACAAGGTATAAACCGCTTACACTGCCTATTTAGGATGTTCTTAAACATTTCCCATTTATTATCTGTATTCTCATTTCTGAGGATATTGTCCCAGTCTACCAGATTAAGGGCATCTCTAAGCTGTTCAAACTTTGCCTTCCTAAAGTTCAATGTTTTTGTGACTCCCTGACAAGTCCCCCTAGTGAAAGACAGGTGAAACTGCACAATATTGTGGTCGCTATTTCCTAAATGCCCGACCACCTGCAGATTTGTTATTCTGTCAGGTCTATTAGATAGTATTAGGTCTAAAAGTGCTGCTCCTCTGGTTGGATTCTGCACCAATTGTGAAAGATAATTTTTCTTGGTTATTAGCAGAAACCTGTTGCCTTTATGGGTTTCACAGGTTTCTGTTTCCCAGTTAATATCCGGGTAGTTATAGTCCCCCATAACCAGGACCTCATTATGGGTTGCAGCTTCATCTATCTGCTTTAGAAGTAGACTTTCCATGCTTTCTGTTATATTTGGGGGTTTGTAACAGACCCCAATGAGAATTTTGTTACCATTTTTCCCTCCATGAATTTCAACCCATATGGACTCGACATCCTCATTCCCTTCGCTAATATCCTCCCTTAAAGTGGACTTTAGACAAGACTTTACATAGAGACAAACCCCTCCTCCTCTCCGATTTTTACGATCCTTTCTAAACAGACTGTAACCCTGTAAGTTAACTGCCCAGTCATAGCTTTCATCTAACCATGTCTCGGTTATTCCCACTATGTCAAAGTTACCTGTAGATATTTCTGCTTCTAGTTCTTCCATCTTGTTTGTCAGGCTTCTGGCGTTTGCGAGCATGCAGTTTAGAGGATTTTGTTTTGTTCCAATCTCCTCACTGTGGATTGTTTTAGAAATGTTCTTACCTCCCTTCTGAGTATGTTTTCCTGGGTCGTCTTTGTTCGAGTCTAATGTTTTTCTTCCCGTCCCCTCTTCTTCTAGTTTAACGCCCTCCTGATGAGTGTAGCGAGTCTTCTGGCGAATGTGTGTTTCCCAGGTTTGTTGAGGTGTAGTCCGTCTCTGGCGAGGAGTCCATCATACCAGTAATTCACACCGTGGTCCAGGAATCCAAATCCTTGTTGTCTGCACCATCGTCTTAGCCAGTTGTTTGCATCAAGGATCCTGTTCCATCTCCTGGTGCCATGCCCGTCTACTGGAAGGATAGAAGAAAAAACTACCTGTGCATCCAGTTCCTTTACTTTCTTCCCCAACTCTTCAAAGTCCTTGCAGATTGTCGGTAGGTCCTTCCTTGCCGTGTCATTGGTGCCAACATGTATCAGAAGAAATGGGTGGACGTCCTTGGAGCTGAAGAGCTTTGGTATCCTATCGGTCACATCCTTGATCATCGCACCTGGAAGGCAGCATACTTCTCTTGCAGTTATGTCCGGTCTGCAGATGGCTGCTTCGGTGCCTCTCAGTAGTGAGTCTCCCACCACCACCACTCTTCGTTGCTTCTTGGCTGTACTTTTTGCTGTCACTTGTTGCTGTGTGCCCTTTTCTTTTTTGCTTGCTGGTATTGCTTCATTCTTAGGTGTGCCATCTTCATCCTCTACAAAGATTTGATATCGGTTCTTCAGTTGTGTGGTTGGTGATTTCTCCATGGTCTCCTTGCTTCTTTTGGTCACATGCTTCCACTCATCTGCTTTTGGAGGTTCTCTGACACTTTTTGCACCTTCTGTGACCAGTAGAGATGCTTCTGTTCTGTCTAGAAAGTCTTCATTCTCTTTGATGAGTTTCAAAGTTGCTATTCTTTCTTCCAGACCCCGCACCTTTTCTTCTAAAAGGGCCACTAGTCTACACTTCTGACAGGTGAAATTGGATTCTTCTTCTGGTCGATCTGTGAACATGTAGCACATGCTGCAGCTCACCATGTAGGTTGTCACATCTGCCATGTTGCTCCTAGATCCTGCTGACTTGCTGTGTGTTTTCCTTCTTGTGTAATCTACTCAGCCAAGCTCTCTTGCAATAATGTCCTACAGGCAAAAAAGATCTTCTAGCTTAGGGAGACTTCGCTTCTCCCAGAAGGCACCTGGAATATGCAAATTAGCCTCCTGAAGCTTGAATCCCTGGTTTGGTGATGCTTTCGAAGCAGCTGGTCCCGGCTGTACCCAACGATCTTCTAGCTTAGGGAGACTTCGCTTCTCCCAGAAGGCACCTGGAATATGCAAATTAGCCTCCTGAAGCTTGAATCCCTGGTTTGGTGATGCTTTCGAAGCAGCTGGTCCCGGCTGTACCCAACGATCTTCTAGCTTAGGGAGACTTCGCTTCTCCCAGAAGGCACCTGGAATATGCAAATTAGCCTCCTGAAGCTTGAATCCCTGGTTTGGTGATGCTTTCGAAGCAGCTGGTCCCGGCTGTACCCAACGATCTTCTAGCTTAGGGAGACTTCGCTTCTCCCAGAAGGCACCTGGAATATGCAAATTAGCCTCCTGAAGCTTGAATCCCTGGTTTGGTGATGCTTTCGAAGCAGCTGGTCCCGGCTGTACCCAACGATCTTCTAGCTTAGGGAGACTTCGCTTCTCCCAGAAGGCACCTGGAATATGCAAATTAGCCTCCTGAAGCTTGAATCCCTGGTTTGGTGATGCTTTCGAAGCAGCTGGTCCCGGCTGTACCCAACGATCTTCTAGCTTAGGGAGACTTTGCTTCTCCCAGAAGGCACCTGGAATATGCAAATTAGCCTCCTGAAGCTTGAATCCCTGGTTTGGTGATGCTTTCGAAGCAGCTGGTCCCGGCTGTACCCAACGATCTTCTAGCTTAGGGAGACTTCGCTTCTCCCAGAAGGCACCTGGAATATGCAAATTAGCCTCCTGAAGCTTGAATCCCTGGTTTGGTGATGCTTTCGAAGCAGCTGGTCCCGGCTGTACCCAACGATCTTCTAGCTTAGGGAGACTTCGCTTCTCCCAGAAGGCACCTGGAATATGCAAATTAGCCTCCTGAAGCTTGAATCCCTGGTTTGGTGATGCTTTCGAAGCAGCTGGTCCCGGCTGTACCCAACGATCTTCTAGCTTAGGGAGACTTCGCTTCTCCCAGAAGGCACCTGGAATATGCAAATTAGCCTCCTGAAGCTTGAATCCCTGGTTTGGTGATGCTTTCGAAGCAGCTGGTCCCGGCTGTACCCAACGATCTTCTTGCTTAGGGAGACTTCGCTTCTCCCAGAAGGCACCTGGAATATGCAAATTAGCCTCCTGAAGCTTGAATCCCTGGTTTGGTGATGCTTTCGAAGCAGCTGGTCCCGGCTGTACCCAACGATCTTCTAGCTTAGGGAGACTTCGCTTCTCCCAGAAGGCACCTGGAATATGCAAATTAGCCTCCTGAAGCTTGAATCCCTGGTTTGATGACACATCAATGCGAGCTGTGGCACGCAGGTTTGCTGTGTTTGTCAGCATAGTGTCCAGAGGCTGGAGGCACTACCAGGAGACAGGCCAGTATAGCAGGAGACGTGGAGGGGGTCGTACGAGGGCAACAACCCAGCAGCAGGACCGCTGCCTTAGCCTTTGTGCATGGAGGAACAGGGGAGCACTGCCAGAGCCCTGCAAAATGACCTCCTGCAGGCCACAAATGTGCATGTGTCTGCACAAACCGTTAGAAACCGACTCAATGAGGATGGTCTGAGTGCCCGAAGTTCACAGATGGGGGTTGTGCTCAGAGCCCAACACCGTGCAGGACGCTTGGCATTTGCCACACAATACCAAGATTGGCAAATTTGCCACTGGCGCCCTGTGCTCTTCACAGATGAAAGCAGGTTCACACTGTCTGAAGATGCCGTGGAGAGCGATCTGATGCCTGCAACATCCTTCAGCATGACTGGTTTGGCAGTGGGTCAGTAATGGTGTGGGGTGGTATTTCTTTGGAGGGCCGCAGAGCCCTCAATGTGCTTGCCAGAGGTAGCCTGACTGCCATTAGGTACCGATATGAGATCCTCAGGCCCCTTGTGAGGCCATATGCTGATGTGGTTGGCCCTGGGTTCCTCCTAATGCAGGACAATGCCAGACCTCATGTGGCTGGAGTGTGTCAGCAGTTCCTGCAAGATGAAGGCATTGAAGCTATGGAGTGACCCGCCTGTTCCCCAGATCTGAATCCGATTGAACACATCTGAGACATCATGTGTCGCACAATCCACCAATGTCACATTGCACCACAGACTGTCCAGGAGTTGGCGGATGCTTTTGTCCAGGTCTGAGAGGAGATCCCTCAGGAGACCATCCACCACCTCATCCGGAGCATGCCCAGGCGTTGTAGGGAGATCATACAGGCACGTGGAGGCCACACACACCACTGAGCTTCATTTCCTTGTCTTGAGGCATTTCCACTGAAGTTGGATCAGCCTGTAACTTCATTTTTCATTTTGATTTTGAGCATCATTCCAACTCCAGACTTCTGTGGGATATTAGTTGTGATTTACCTTGATCATTTTTAGGTTTTGTTGTTCTCAACACATTCCAATAAAGATTTACAACTGGAATATTTCATTCAGTGATATCTAGGATGTGGGATTTTAGTATTCTCTTTGTTTTTTTGTCCAGTGTTGGTTTTATGAAGCAAATCTACTTAATATCTAAAAAAAAAAAATGGAATCAATCTTCCTCAGCCATGACTCTGAAGATGGCTTAGTGTTCACCTAACAGTTATCCCTTTTGGTTTTCCCATCCACAAAAAGGCTTGGATCTGCCAAGCGTTCATCTGTTTTTTTGGCGGCGACTTATCTCAAGGGAGAACAAACTGATCAAGTGTTTGACAACTGGCCAATCCTCATCTCCTCGGACATCAAGCTTCTCTCTTCCCAGATGCCATACACATTAGATGGTTAGTCATTCACTAAAATTGATGGGTTTGGCCAACTTTAATCTAATTTGTATGGGAGCCTTTAACCCTTTCCCAACTTGGTCATAATGATAATACAAAACTTGCAGTTTTTATTTTTTCAGTCAGACTTTTATTTTGTGTGATGAGTTGACGTTTTTATTGATATCTTTTTGGAGTAGATACGACAATTTTATCCCATCTCTTTTCATTGTTTTGTGGTTTTGTGGCAACCAAAAACCTCACGATTCTGGTATTTCTGTTTTGTTTGTTTTTTTAACGTACCACTATTTGAATACCACTGTCAGAAATTGATGAGGGCATTTAGTTGGTTATGACGTACTGTGGAGACGCGGGGAGTCTGCTGGCCCAAAACCGTATGGACCAGGAATCATCCCACTGAGTGCTCGCTCTCCTTTTACCGCGGGCATAATACTACTGAGACAATACAGGGTGAGGGTAAAACAGTGTGGTAATACTTTATTGAACCACAAAACAGACAATATAGAACAATGCCATCAATATACCCAGGATGGTGCAAAATTACAGAGTCTCACCCTTCCGCAGACTTGCTGGGATTAGAGCAGCTGTGACTTTGGTGCTTCCAGGGTCGACTACTCCCACCAGTGCCACCCCATTTTTGGCGGGCACACACAGAGAGGAGCTTAGGAAGCTGACAGTCCATTGTGGTACATGGCTAGGTGACCGGAGGATCACAACCTGGCATCTCCGAATGTCTCTGTGGAGCCAGTTGACCAGTGGGTCCAAATCCTGGCTTCCCCAAACGTATCTATGGGTTCAGTGATGGTCAATGGAACAGATCTGTATTCTTTCAGCTGAGGCCGTGGTCCCCTAAGCTGACATCCTGTAGAATGTCAAATCTGTGTCCCTCTTGATGGAGCAATATTGTACTGGTAGAGTGTTCATTTATGGAGTTATGTTGCCCTGGCTGTTGTTCTGTCAAGTCACTTGATTATCTTTGCAAAACAATAGAAATCCCTCTTTATAGACACATCTGTGGCTCAGGTCATCATCTACAGGTCAGCGGTGGGATGTGTTTAACTCTCATTGTTTGAGTATTTAATCAATCTGCATAGTTCGTTCTTCTCTCTTTTGCAGGTCAGCATACTAGCAGGCTTGTACAATCTGTAAGCAGCATATTAACATACATTTATTGTTCAATTACCCTGTGTTCCTGCCATCCAAGATAACAAACAATAAGTTAAGAATCAACTCAAAAGTCAATGTTAAAGGCTCATACAAATAATAGTCTGTGCTTTTTGACCAAGCAAAGAAAAACACACATTCAAAAGTCAGCATAAAGATAATAGCCTATATCTCTGGGCCTCCTGAATTTCCATCAGGATAATTAAGATTAAATGCTGTGTCATCACATCTTATGTCCGGAAGTGATTTAAACTCTGTCCCTACTTTCAAACATTCATTATCCTGTAACTATTACTATTTATGAATGGAAATTCTCCATTTGTTGAAAGCAAAATGAAGTGACATCTGTTGACAGAATTTACTTTACAGTCTCCCCGGCTGTTACATGTCGTGTTCTAGTGTCTTAGGTTGTGATATATAGGTTCACAAACTTTTAAGCACCAATCATAATTTTTCGTAGGCCGATCAAAAATTTTACCTAATGCTTCATCAAATTTTCACACAATTTCTAAAAGAACACAAAGAGAGCCAGATCAAATAGATGAGTCAAAATGCAAACCTTTGTCACTTTTCACTTATAAAAGAAGAAAATGATCCAATATCTTATGTCTGGGAGTGGCAAAAGTATGCAAACCTTTGCTTTCAGTATCTGTTGTGACTTCCTTGTGCAACAACTGTTTCTAAACATTTTTGGTAATTATCTATGCACATCGGCTTGGATGTATTTTAGCCGATTCTTCCTATAAATCAGCTTCAAATTGGATATGTTGGTGAGTTTCCTTCCATGAACTGCTCACTTTAGCTCCTCCAAAAACATTTCTAGAGGACTAAGGATATTGACTTGGTGATTCCAAAACTTTTACTTTTATTGTTCGTCGATTGTCTTATGTACTTTGGGTCATGGTTTATATAGCAAAACCAAGTTCTCTTGAAATTCAGCCTTGATGGATATCACCAGAATCTATTTTAACCTTCAACTTATCTGTTAACCCTAAAAGCTTACATACTTTGCTACTCAACAATATGTGATTTTTGGATAATTTTCCACATTTAAAAAAAATAAAATAACAATGCCTAATATTTTTGACTTGTTTGTTTGATTTGATTCTCTGTATCTACTTTTTGGTCTTGTGTGAAAATTTGAAAAAAAAAAGCAGAGGCCATATTCTATGCACAACCATACATGTAACCATTTCTATTCACAGGTGTTGTAAAAACAGTCTCAGATTGCTCGTCTAGAAGTTATTTCTAATAGCTAAACAAGTAACTGTGGACCTTTGTGATCTACAAGGTTAGTCATGCAGGAAATTAATCACTATGTGATGAGGATCAAGAGACTGTGAAGTTCAGTTGTAATGTAATTGCTCCACTTATAATTGAATAGCAGTAAGATAATGCTTTTTTTCTTTTATAGCAGAAGCGGGATCTCTAACGTGCAAAAATAAGACTAGTAAACACTCACTAGAGTTAATGTTTTGGTATATTTATATAATGATTGCTTACATAATTTATTTGCCATGGGAAATATGAGGTTAGCCACAGCATTATAGCCTGCTGAGAGATAGATGTCTGGTTTGAGTCAGATAACAATGTGCTAAGGCAGGTATTGGATTCCTGCAGATGTATTGACATGGACATGTCTGCCTGAACCTGTTCCATGTCTATTGGCTTTAGCGGTTATTTTCTCTTTTGCACATTTTCCCGCATCACAAATCCAGAGTTATATAAAAGGAAAACATTTTTTTTTATTATGGGATACCTACTATATTTTTAAAGAATTTCCATTACGGTATATTTTTAAACAATATGAGGACCAGTCACCACTTAAAAGTGACCAGTTTTTACTCCCATTGTTTCCCGGAGTATCCAGTTTGCTTGTTTTTAAATCCACTATACAGTCCCTGAGACATGGTCTTTTTTTAAATCGTTCAAATTTTAATGGTCTTTACCAAGAGAGTGGTGCTCACAGGGTAATAATGCAGAATTGCTATAAACACCCCCCCAGAGATTATCATGAGCACCGCCATCTTGTTAAAGACCAGAAAAATCAGAACTACATGAATATCTGTAAAGCCGTAAGGCGTATTTAAAATAAATCCCAGAATGCTCAGGATAGGAGAGATAGTATTGGAGCAGGTTCTGTGACAAGTATAGCGGAAAACCTCTTTTAACAATTTAATAATTTTTTGGATTAACTATAAAGCCGTCTTGTTTTCCAAGATTAATACAAATTTTATTATTAATGTAACAATTCTCATCTAATAACTTTGCATCTTCAAAAACTGCCCAGTTCATCCACTTTTTATTATTTAACACTTTCTGTTCGAAATATATTAACAATATAAAGAAGTTATAGAAGGATATAGTATTTGTAGCTCCTGAGCTTAGAAATGTTATCAATACAATTCTTTTTGCTACCAGAAGAATAAAGTCTGGTTAATTAAGACTGGGGTGTGCAATGGAGAGAGTGCTAGAGTAAGCTGAGCTTAATTCTTTACGAGGCGCAGCACGCCTTTGCCAGAGATATTATTGCAGCCACATTTTGGTGCATATTTCTAGCATTATCTATAACCCCAAGGCGACATAAATTTCGATGACTTTGCTAGGCAGGCATCACCACACCCCGTCCAACCACAGCACTTGACTACTTGGTCTTAGCAGGCCTGGCATATAAGGTTTCAAATTTGCCAAATTTTCAGTGTTTTACTTCAGGATTCTGTCAGAGTGGGTTGCCATAAATGAGAATTTGGCCAAGAAGCTGATATCTAAAATTGCCAGACGGAATAGAAGACGTCTTTAAAATATGCGTCAACATTGTAAATATTGTGTCTTTTCTTGATGTATTTGTTAATACAATGTAAAAAAATTGTGAAGCACTTATAATTGTACTGCAGTAATCATGGAAAATATCTGATTAAAAGAGCTAAAAACACTGTAGCAGCAAACTTAGTAAAAAAAAAATTGTGTCAGTCTCAAAACATTTGCCAATGACTGCATAATAGACACATCAGCTGTTCTGAACGACCAGACCTCCTCTAATCCAAACTCTCAAGACGTGAAGTTGACCGAGTGATGTGCCCCTTTAGCTCCTATCTCTGTTATGCATATGGCCTGCTGACAGCTCTCAACTGACACATAAAATCAACAGGTTGGAGCAAAAGGGGCATAACATTCAGCTAAAGGGCTCATACCCATCACCGTTAAAAAAAAAAAAAAAAAAAAAAAAAAAAAAAATAGTCCGATTTCAATCCAGGAAAGTGGGACGAGTGTCATGTGATTTTCTTGCAAGTACAATCAGATTTTTAACACATAGCATCCGATTTACATTCAGTTTACATGCCAATGCTATCTGATTGCAATGTGATTTTTAACATGAGCTTTCATATAGAGTAATTCTATGTAATTTATACATAGAGAGCGAGAAAGACAGCGATATGATAGATACAGAAAGATAGATATAAATATGTGAGATATATAATAAGTGCTTTGTGTAGCTTACTGTACGTGTACTTTATTACTAAACACATTGTCTTCCACAAAAAATGGCGTGTGGCCCCCCAAAATGTTATTAACCAGCAGACGGAAAGCAGACAGCTGAGGGCAGTTGTTTATTGAATGGAAAGGGGGTAATAGCCATGGAGCTTCCCAGGCTATTAATATCAGCTCACAGCTGTATACTGAGCCTTCCACGGTTATTAAAGTGGAGGACCCCCTATAATTAATAACCAGAATAATCTAGACAGACATCGGTTGGCTGATATTAATAGCCAAGGCAGGGGCCATGGATATTGGCCTCATACTGGACTAAAAACATCAGCTCTCAGCTGCCCCAGAAATGATGTATCCATATAATGTGCCAAATCTAGCACTTAACCTCACTCTTCCCACTTGCCCTGGTGCAGTGGTAACTGGGGTGATAGTATTGGGGTCGATGTCACATTTTCAGGTGATATCAAGCCCAGAGGTTAGTAATGGAGGGCACTGAGCTATAAGGCAAAAAGACGATGGCACCGCCAGTGCTGCTGATTCCTGTGCGGTCAATGTCATACCATACTTCAGGCTTAGCCTTATGATCCCGGGTGCTAGTCCAAGGAAAACAGTGTCATAAATGCTCCAAAGAAAAGCAGATGGCACTCACCAGTCATTTGTAGAAATTCTGCTCTTTATTTGTTGTAAAAAAGCATGTTGGCCGGGGGAGTGAGGAATTAATTGACCCGTGGAAGCGCTAGCAGGCGCGAAACGGCCATCGTCAAGCTTCTGCCCACTCCCGTCCTCACTCCCCTGGCCAACATGCTTTTTTACGACAAAGAGCAGAATTCCTACAAAAGACCGGTGAGTTCTATGTGCTTTTCTTTGGAGGATTTAGTAATGGAGAGACATCATTACTAGTGTTGAGCGATACCGTCCGATACTTGAAAGTATCGGTATCGGATAGTATCGGCCGATACCCGAAAAATATCGGATATCGCCGATACCGATATCCGATACCAATACAAGTCAATGGGACACCAAGTATCGGAAGGTATCCTGATGGTTCCCAGGGTCTGAAGGAGAGGAAACTCTCCTTCAGGCCCTGGGATCCATATTAATGTGTAAAATAAAGAATTAAAATAAAAAATATTGATATATTCACCTCTCCGGCGGCCCCTGGACATCACGCTGGTAACCGGCAGGCTTCTTTGTTTAAAATGCGCGCGTTTAGGACCTGCGAATGACGTCGCGGCTTCTGATTGGTCGCGTGCTGCCCATGTGACCGCCACGCGACCAATCAGAAGCCGTGACGTCATTCGCAGGTCCTAAATTCCTAGAATCAGGAGTTTAGTGAATGAGAATGACGTCGCGGCTTCTGATTGGTCGCGTGACGGTCACATGAGCGGCACACAACCAATTAGAAGCCGCGACGTCATTCTCATTCACTAAACTCCTAATTCTAGGAATTTAGGACCTGCGAATGACGTCACGGCTTCTGATTGGTCGCGTGGCGGTCACATGGGCGGCACGCGACCAATCAGAAGCCGCAACGTCATTCGCAGGTCCTAAACGCGCTCATTTTAAACAAAGAAGCCTGCCGGTTACCAGCGTGATGTCCAGGGGCCGCCGGAGAGGTGAATATATCAATATTTTTTATTTTCATTCTTTATTTTACACATCCCTGTGGATCCGATACCGATACCCGATACCACAAAAGTATCGGATCTCGGTATCGGAATTCCGATACCGCAAGTATCGGCCGATACCCGATACTTGCGGTATCGGAATGCTCAACACTAATCATTACTAACCCCATAGTAAAATTGTAAAAAAAAAAGTAACACTCAGAATAAAGTCTTTTATTTGAAATAATGGCAACGACTCCTTTATTGATTCATAATTAACCAAAAACACTTACCTTACACCCAATCCATTGAAGCCAATATCCCCTGTAAAAGAATTAAAATAATAACCATATTCCTTATGTAAGGAGGAAGACTGGGCTTGTGGGTACCTGTGCAATACTGGGTCTGGAACTACCGAGGCTGCATCCAGTGTTGCAGGGGGGTAGGAAATGGGAGCCAGATAGGACCCATGACCTAGAGAGAAGGGGCATGGTAAGCAGGGGGATTAGAGAGAGTGTAGCGTGGGAAAAGCCAGAGAGTTCCAGCTGGAGGAAGGAGAAGGCAGGGGCCAACAGCGCTCTGTGTAGGGAGATGAAGCATGGAGCAGAGACCCAGGAGTGGTTTAATAAGGGCTCCTGAGTAGCAGTGCATGCGCAGAGTTGGGTAAAGCAGAGAGCACTGAGGAAAGAGCACCAGGAGCAGTATCGTGGGGTGTGTATTCAGCTATCGGCGGGTCTGCAGTGGAGCACACGCTGAGTAGAGACTTGTGCAGAGCTTCACACGTCAGCTCTGCAGATTAATGGACTAGGGACTCAACGGGCAAAACCGGTGACTGCCTGTTGCTGCCAGAAGTGGGACCATGTGTTGGGCGGGGAAGCCTGAAGACGCAGTGTCGGCCTTCGCCGGTATTCCATCACCCATCGGACAACACATGACTAAAGGACAGCGGAGTCTAGATAAGTTGAATTTGATAGCAAGACTGTTGTGTTGTATCACAATTACACTATTTTCATCTGCTTTCCCCCTCCCTATTACCTCCCTGTTACCTCCCTCTGTTATCTCCCTGCCAGGAGTTTATTGCTGTAAATTAAACCACATTTTTGTTAACCCTTGCTCTGCATCCCTGCGTTACTATATCCTTGTACCTGCTTACGTTTACCTAGCCGCTGAGAAGATAATAATCCAATTGTCCAGTGACATGTCCAGCTCTGCTACATTTAGGGTACCGTCACACTATACGATTTACCTACGATCACGACCAGCGATATGACCTGGCCGTGATCGTAGGTAAATCGTAGTGTGGTCGCTGGGGAGCTGTCACACAGACAGCTCTCCAGCGACCAACGATGCCGAGGTCCCTGGGTAACCAGGGTAAACATCGGGTAACTAAGCGCAGGACCGCGCTTAGTTACCCGATGTTTACCCTGGTTACAAGCGTTAAACTAAAAAAAAACAAACAGCACATACTTACATTCTGGTGTCCGTCAGGTCCCTTGCAGTCTGCTTCCCGCACTCAGTGACTTCCGGCCGTAAAGTGAAAGTGAAAGCACAGCCGCTGTGCTCTGCTTTCACTTTACGGCCGGCAGTCACAGTGCGGGAAGCAGAGACGGCAAGGGACCTGACGGACACCAGAATGTAAGTATGTGCTGTTTGTTTTTTTTTAGTTTAACGCTTGTAACCAGGGTAAACATCGGGTAACTAAGCGCGGTCCTGCGCTTAGTTACCCGATGTTTACCCTGGTTACAAGCGAACGCATCGCTGGATCGCATCGCTAGATCGCTAGATCGGTGTCACACACACCGATCTAGCGATGACAGCGGGAGATCCAGCGATGAAAGAAAGTTCCATACGATCTGCTACGACGTACGATTCTCAGCAGGATCCCTGATCGCTGCTGCGTGTCAGACACAGCGATATCGTAACGATATCGCTGGAACGTCACGAATCGTACCGTCGTAGCGATCGAAATGTTATAGTGTGACGGTACCCTTAGATGGCAGGCTCCATTGTTGCATGATGCGTCTGCTAAATCCTTCAGTAGGTCTTTTGCAGTCAAGCCGGGGGGTGTCTTGAATTGCCTCTCTAGCAATCCTACGAGCAGCTTTCACTGAAATTTTGCTTGATCTAGAAATTATCTTGATCTCCAATGTTCCTGTTAACTGCCATTTCTTACATTTCTAACTGAGGAAAGGGCAACTTGAAATCACTTTGCTATCCTCTTATAGCCTTCCCCAGCTTTGTTGGCCTGCACCAAATTCATTTTCAGAGTGCTAGTCAAACATTTAGAAGACCCCATGGCTGCTGCTTTTTGGCACAAAGATAGAGGAGGCTGGGTTTTTATACAGCCGGGAAATTTGCATCAACTGGCGTTTCCTAACTACGATAGTGAGCAAGCCATACCCCTAACAAACTAATGTCTGAAACCTTGGTCAAAGTTATCTTAACACACATAGCTCCATGGGTGACCAAACTTTTGCATTGATCCATTTTCCTTTTTTGTAATTTTTAAAATGAAATAATATATATATTTTTTTTTTACTTTTTCGCCTAAAATGCAAAGAAAATGTTTCATCTCTAACTTTAGGCCTTTTAGAGGTCATTTCATCTTCAGTGATTTTGACCAGGGGTGCCCTAATGTTTACATGCCACTGTATATGTACATACGTGTGTGTATATCTAATATATATATGTATAATGTACTAATGAACTTTGTACGAAGTCTTTGGTTTCATAGGGTTGCCCTGCAATACATGGGATTGTAGTAGACTAGATAAATGACTGTCATTAGAAAAGCTGTAGCGTGTGTTATTCCTGGAACTGTAGATAAAACTAGTGTTGTATGTGGGCTCAAACTTCTAATATGAACCAAGACCTACCTTTTAGTTTTATTATAATGCCTTGTAACATCTAGCATTGCCTTAGCTGCTAATATATTCCATAAATCATTTTTTATGCTTCTCTTTGGTAATTGCATACATGGTTAAAACATGCTGAACAGTCTAAATGGCTGTTTGGCCTCTCGTGAGTCACCTCTGGAACTAGAAAACAAAGAACAATAATAGGTTCATCTGTCAAGCGTTGCACCTGCAAGTATATATTAAGCCTGCTGCGACATTGCTCTCCTGGAGTGCAGGGTTACTAGTTTGGCCTTCTAGCTACTTGCGAATGTCTGGCTATTTCTTCAAAGAAAATAACATTTAATTACGGTATACTGGGAAAAAGTCTTCAGAATGTCACCACCATTCATGGTGTGTGTACAATGGGGAATTGTTGAATTCTTCACTTACCCTTTCTAGCAGTAATAAAAGAGATACGGGACATTAATATGACCTCCATATAAGTGGTTCTTGCTGATTGAATTCCTGAGGTATATACAATGAAATAATGTAGGCAGCTCATGAGTAATAAATTGCATCACGAGGGGAATAACTTCACCTTTAGACAGTGGCCATGACTTGGTCTGTGACACAAGATTACAGGGGTTGTCCAAGTTAAGTTAAAAGCTGCCCACGGGCAGTTATACTACCCAAATAATTCTACTCTCCATGCTCGCCCTCCGTTTCATTGCTAGGTGTTTACATTGGCTAAACAAAATAAATGAGCCAGACTATAACCTGGTATATGTGCAACGTGTAAGAGCACGTCACACTGTGGCCATTTCACAGACAAGACACAAAGAAAAGAACAAAATGAGCATATACCCTACAGCGAGTAAATAGTAATAGTATATGTAAGTAACATGGGGTACTTGGGTAGATATCACGGCTGGCATTCTGTGGGTGACAGCTGCAGTCACTGACTTCAGCGGTATAAGCCAACAGACTGTTGAATGATCGCATGCGGTATACGGGCTATGACATTAGCAGCCTATGTAAACCGTATATAAGCAGAAAACATGGGATGCTGAGCTAGAATGGAGGCTGTCTCTGCATTGCATACTTTTTTAGCAGTAATACTTCTAGAGTGTCTCACTTCCACGGCAGAAGGTAAGATGTACCTCTGATTTGGTGTCTGTTGGCAACTTTTCCAGGTTTTGTGGACACACGGCAGGCATTGTGCTCCTATCCTATGGAATTAGAATTGGTCGTATATACTATGCCCCCCTGATATTTGGCACCGGGTGACAGATGCCACATTCTACTGATATGCAAGAATTATTACAGAAGTTATCTAGAGATTCTCCATTGCACATGTCTTGTCATCACTGTATGAGGCATACATACTATGGTATCCATGAAGTACTGCTTTGTAGGGTAAAGTATGGACATTTAATGTGTATGGTGTCAACTCAAAATGTCTGGCACTTTAGACTCTCCAAGTCGGCCAATCCCTAAGGCCTGTCCCACACGTCCAGATAATTCCGGTACTGGAAAAATCGGTACCGGAGTTATCTGTGTCCGTGTGCTCACGTGGCACACCAGTGTGGCACACGTGCGGCAGCCGTATGCCGGCCGTGTGCCGACTGGGTACCACACGGACCGTGCAGGAGACAGCGCTACAGTAAGCGCTGTCCCCTGCTTTGGGTGCTGAATCCGGAATTCATTCCTTCTTCCCGGCAGGTTCGCTGGAGAGAAGGAATGAAAAATCAGTTTTTTTATTTTTTTGTTGTTAAAATAAAGTTCCCGGTAATCTCCCCCCTCCCACCCCTTGTGAGCCCGCCCGCTGGCATTAAAATACTTACCCAGCTCCCTCGATGCTTCCTCTCAGCGTCGCTGCTTGTCCTGTATGAGCGGTCACGTGGTCAGGGGCGGACACTAACAGCTTGGGGCCCCTGTGCAAGAAATGTGTCTGGGCCCCCCTCCCTGCCCGGTATGCTGCGTAGGCCTGCGTCAGATGAGCGTATGGCATCGGATGCGATATGCTAATGACCCCGTCTCCTGCTCTGCTGCGAGCAGGAGCCGAATGTCATGCGTCTGTGCTCCGAGCCTCTCGCACAGAGAAAATCGGAGCACAGCTGCGGAGAAATTACTTTCTCCATCTCCTCCATTGCCGGGGTCAGGGTATATCGCACAGCACTCGGATGATATATATACCGTGCATACATACACCTTACATACATATACCGATATACCGTACATACACAGATACACATACCATGCATACATACACCTTACATGCATATACCGATATACCGTACATACACATACCGTGCTTACATACATATACCGATATACCGTACATACACAGATACACATACATATACCATACATACATGCACACACCGTACATACATATACCATACAGTCACAGATACACATACATATACCGCACATACATGCACCTTACATACATATACCGATATACCGTACATACACACAGATACATACATATACCGTACATACATACAGTACATACATATACCGTACATTTACAGATACACATACATATACCGTACATACATACACTTTAGATACATATACCACTCCGCATGTGCGTATGCACAGGTCTGCCACCTGCGTCTTTGTACGCATAATGGGGATGGAGTTTCATAGAATCCCCCACTATGCTGTAACATCTGCAGCTGTGGATGAACGCAGTGTCCAATCTGCAGCAAATCCGCCATGTGGAAACACACCCTTATGGTCTATGTGAGATTGCAGCGGACAAAGACCAGGCTGGTGCTGTCACTAGCGGGCCACTGTGCACTGAATATGAGGATATGTCACTTTCCTTAGGTCTCCGGCATTAGTGATGAGTGAATGTGCCCAGATAAGGCATTATCTGAACATGCTTGTGTGCGGAGTGTTTTTGGCGTGCTTGAATAATATTTATTTTTGACTCCCCACCGCTTCGTGTGGGCTGTTCCACACATGCAGGGGTTGCCTAACAAACAGGGAATCATTCCTGCTTGTGTTGCGGATGTCAAAAAGCCACGAATTGTGCAGCAGCGGAAACTCGAACATATTATAAGACAACGCCGAAGATGCTCCATTAGCACTTGAGCATGCTCAGATAACACTTTATCCAAACATGCTCGCTTATGACTATTGATCACTACTCCCAACATAGTTAATATATAAATTGTTGTTTCTTTATTTTTCAAAACAAAACTGTATACTTACAACATTTCCACCAGGCAGCAAAGATCCTGTCAGCCTGGTCCACACTCGTCCTCTGCACTGAGTCTGCAGCAGCTTCCCGCTCCAAGCTGCGGACTCCAGAGCACAGACATCCCCGAGGTAATGATGCACAGATGTCACTGTGCACTCCATGTATAGACATTGCACCAGGGGATCGCCATCCCATCCCCCTATATAGTGGATCATTTTAGTACCCGGCCCTTCTCCTACCTAACCTAGTGATCCCTCCTCAGCCCCTCTCCCCCCATTCTCATGTATCCCAGTCCCGACTCCCGAGGGATCACTGAGTGCGCACGTGCACAGCAGCAGCACAGGGACTCAACCAGAGCGGAAGCTTCAGTGAGTCACCGACACTCCCCCTCCCTCTCCCTGGCTCCTCTGTTCCAGCGTCTGCCGTCACCATGGCTACCGCACCAGTGACAGCCGGACAGCAGCATAATGAATACTAACAGGAGAGGTCAGCAGGGGGCCCTTTTGAAGTTCATATCACTTGCGTGCAGCAGAGCGGCCCCCTGCTTCTCCTGTTAGCTGTCATTCACCGCCCTGCTTTCTCGGTCCTTTGGGGCCCCCTCCCGCTCCGGGCCCCGGTGCAGTGGCACAGGCTGAACCGGCGGTATGTCCGCCCATGCACGTGGTGACGCTCATTACAATGATGAATATGCGGCTCCTGTTATGATTAGTTAATTCAGTACCACAATGGACATAGAAGTCAGAGCACATACAGTGACCTGACAATAACCCAAAAAACATAGAACGAGCTCTGAGACGTGGGAACTCTGCTGACCGCAATCCCTAATCCTCTCCAACCACACTAGAGGCAGCCGTGGATTGCGCCTAACGCTCCCTATGCAACTCGGCATAGCCTGAAAAACTAGCTAGCCTGAAGATAGAAAATAAGCCTACCTTGCCTCAGAGAAATCCCCCAAAGGAAAAGGCAGCCCCCCACATATAATGACTGTGAGTTAAGATGAAAAGACAAACGTAGAGATGAAATAGATTTAGCAAAGTGAGGCCCGACTTTCTGAACAGAGCGAGGATAGGAAAGGTAACTTTGCGGTCAACACAAAACCCTACAAACAACCACGCAAAGGGGGCAAAAAGACCCTCCGTACCGACTAACGGCACGGAGGTACACCCTCTGCGTCCCAGAGCTTCCAGCAAGCAAGAAAAACCAAATAAACAAGCTGGACAGAAAAAACAGCAAACAAAAATAACACAAGAGCAATTTAGCTATGCAGAGCAGCAGGCCACAGGAACGATCCAGGAGGAAGCTAGTCCAATACTAGAACATTGACTGGAGGCCAGGATCAGAGCACCAGGTGGAGTTAAATAGAGCAGCACCTAACGACTTCACCACATCATCTGAGGAAGGAAACTCAGAAGCCGCAGTACCACTCTCCTCCACCAACGGAAGCTCACAGACAGAATCAGCCGAAGTACCACTTGTGACCACAGGAGGGAGCTCTGCCACAGAATTCACAACAGTACCCCCCCCTTGAGGAGGGGTCACCGAACCCTCACCAGAGCCCCCAGGACGACCAGGATGAGCCATATGAAAGGCACGAACAAGATCGGGAGCATGGACATCAGAGGCAAAGACCCAGGAATTATCTTCCTGAGCATAACCCTTCCACTTAACCAGATACTGGAGTTTCCGTCTCGAAACACGAGAATCCAAAATCTTCTCCACAATATACTCCAACTCCCCCTCCACCAAAACTGGGGCAGGAGGATCAACAGATGGAACCATAGGTGCCACGTATCTCCGCAACAATGACCTATGGAATACGTTATGGATGGAAAAAGAATCTGGAAGGGTCAAACGAAAAGACACAGGATTAAGAACCTCAGAAATCCTATATGGACCAATGAAACGAGGATTAAATTTAGGAGAGGAAACCTTCATAGGAATATGACGAGATGACAACCAAACCAAATCCCCAACACGAAGTCGGGGACCCACACAGCGTCTGCGATTAGCAAAACGTTGAGCCTTCTCCTGGGACAAGGTCAAATTGTCCACTACATGAGTCCAGATCTGCTGCAACCTGTCCACCACAGTATCCACACCAGGACAGTCCGAAGACTCAACCTGCCCAGAAGAGAAACGAGGATGGAACCCAGAGTTGCAGAAAAACGGCGAAACCAAGGTAGCCGAGCTGGCCCGATTATTAAGGGCGAACTCAGCCAAAGGCAAAAAGGACACCCAGTCATCCTGATCAGCAGAAACAAAGCATCTCAGATATGTTTCCAAGGTCTGATTGGTTCGTTCGGTCTGGCCATTAGTCTGAGGATGGAAAGCCGAGGAAAAAGACAAGTCAATGCCCATCCTAGCACAAAAGGCTCGCCAAAACCTCGAAACAAACTGGGAACCTCTGTCAGAAACGATATTCTCCGGAATGCCATGTAAACGAACCACATGCTGGAAGAACAATGGCACCAAATCAGAGGAGGAAGGTAATTTAGACAAGGGTACCAAATGGACCATCTTAGAGAAGCGATCACAAACCACCCAAATGACTGACATTTTTTGAGAGACGGGAAGATCTGAAATAAAATCCATAGAGATATGTGTCCAAGGCCTCTTCGGGACCGGCAAGGGCAAAAGCAACCCACTGGCACGAGAACAGCAGGGCTTAGCCCGAGCACAAATCCCACAGGACTGCACAAAAGAACGCACATCCCGCGACAGAGATGGCCACCAAAAGGATCTAGCCACTAACTCTCTGGTACCAAAGATTCCAGGATGACCAGCCAACACCGAACAATGAACCTCAGAGATAACTCTATTCGTCCACCTATCAGGGACAAACAGTTTCTCCGCTGGGCAATGATCAGGTTTATTAGCCTGAAATTTTTGCAGCACCCGCCGCAAATCAGGGGAGATGGCAGACACAATTACTCCCTCTTTGAGAATACCTGCCGGCTCAGATAAACCCGGAGAGTCGGGCACAAAACTCCTAGACAGGGCATCCGCCTTCACATTTTTAGAGCCCGGAAGGTACGAAACCACAAAGTCAAAACGGGAGAAAAACAGCGACCAGCGAGCCTGTCTAGGATTCAACCGTTTGGCAGACTCGAGATAAGTCAAGTTCTTATGATCAGTCAAGACCACCATGCGATGCTTAGCTTCTTCAAGCCAATGACGCCACTCCTCAAATGCCCACTTCATGGCCAGCAACTCTCGATTGCCAACATCATAATTTCGCTCAGCAGGCGAAAACTTCCTGGAAAAGAAGGTGCATGGTTTCATCACCGAGCAATCAGAACTTCTCTGCGACAAAACAGCCCCCGCTCCAATTTCAGAAGCATCAACCTCGACCTGGAACGGAAGCGAAACATCTGGCTGACATAACACAGGGGCAGAAGAAAAACGACGCTTCAACTCTTGAAAAGCTTCCACAGCAGCAGAAGACCAATTGACCACATCAGCACCCTTCTTGGTCAAATCAGTCAATGGTTTAGCAATACTAGAAAAATTGCAGATGAAACGACGATAAAAATCAGCAAAGCCCAGGAACTTTTGCAGACTCTTCAGAGATGTCGGCTGAGTCCAATCATGGATGGCCTGGACCTTAACAGGATCCATCTCAATAGTAGAAGGGGAAAAAATGAACCCCAAAAATGAAACATTCTGAACACCAAAGAGACACTTTGATCCCTTCACAAACAAAGAATTAGCACGCAGGACCTGGAACACCGTTCTGACCTGCTTCACGTGAGACTCCCAATCATCCAAGAAGACCAAAATATCATCCAAGTACACAATCAGGAATTTATCCAGGTACTCTCGGAAGATGTCATGCATAAAGGACTGAAACACTGATGGAGCATTGGCAAGTCCGAAAGGCATAACTAGGTATTCAAAATGGCCCTCGGGCGTATTAAATGCAGTTTTCCATTCATCGCCTCGCTTAATACGCACAAGATTATATGCACCACGAAGATCTATCTTGGTGAACCAACTAGCCCCCTTAATCCGAGCAAACAAATCAGATAGCAGCGGCAAGGGGTACTGAAATTTGACCGTGATCTTATTTAGAAGGCGGTAATCTATACAAGGTCTCAGCGAACCATCCTTCTTGGCCACAAAAAAGAACCCCGCTCCCAATGGCGACGATGACGGGCGAATATGCCCCTTCTCCAAGGACTCCTTCACGTAACTCCGCATGGCGGCGTGCTCAGGTACAGATAAATTAAACAGTCGACCTTTTGGAAATTTACTACCAGGAATCAAATCGATAGCACAATCACAATCCCTATGCGGAGGTAGGGCATCGGAATTGGGCTCATCAAATACATCCCGGTAATCAGACAAGAACTCTGGGACCTCAGAAGGGGTGGATGATGAAATAGACAGGAATGGGACATCTCCATGTACCCCCTGACAACCCCAGCTGGACACAGACATGGATTTCCAATCTAATACTGGATTATGGACCTGTAGCCATGGCAACCCCAACACGACCACATCATGCAGATTATGCAACACCAGAAAGCGAATATGCTCCTGATGTGCAGGAGCCATGCACATGGTCAGCTGGGTCCAGTACTGAGGCTTATTCTTGGCCAAAGGAGTAGCATCAATTCCTCTCAATGGAATAGGACACTGCAAGGGCTCCAAGAAAACCCCACAACGCCTGGCATACTCCAAGTCCATCAAATTCAGAGCAGCGCCTGAATCCACAAATGCCATAACAGAATAAGATGACAAAGAGCAGATCAAAGTAACGGACAAAAGAAATTTTGACTGTACTGTACCAATGGTGGCAGACCTAGCGAACCGCTTAGTGCGTTTAGGACAATCAGAGATAGCATGAGTGGAATCACCACAGTAGAAACACAGCCCATTCTGACGTCTGTGTTCTTGCCGTTCAACTCTGGTCAAAGTCCTATTGCACTGCATAGGCTCAGGTTTATGCTCAGATAATACCGCCAAATGGTGCACAGATTTACGCTCACGCAAGCGTCGACCGATCTGAATGGCCAAAGACATAGACTCATTTAGACCAGCAGGCATAGGAAATCCCACCATGACATCCTTAAGGGCTTCAGAGAGACCCTTTCTGAAAATAGCTGCGAGCGCACCTTCATTCCATTGAGTGAGCACGGACCACCTTCTAAATTTCTGACAGTAAATATCAATCTCATCCTGACCCTGACACAGAGCCAGCAAATTTTTCTCTGCCTGATCCACCGAATTAGGTTCATCGTACAGCAATCCGAGCGCCAGGAAAAACGCATCAATATTACTTAATGCAGGATCTCCTGGCGCAAGGGAAAATGCCCAGTCTTGAGGGTCGCCACGCAAAAAAGAAATAATAATTCTAACTTGTTGAACTGGGTCACCAGAGGAGCGAGGTTTCAAGGCCAGAAACAGTTTGCAATTATTTTTGAAATTCACAAACTTGGCTCTATCACCATAAAACATATCAGGAATAGGAATTCTTGGTTCTAACATAGGATTCTGAACCACCAAATCTTGAATCTTTTGTACATTTATAACGAGATTATCCATTGAAGAGCACAGACCCTGAATGTCCATGTCCACACCTGTGTCCTGAACCACCCAAATGTCTAGGGGAAATAAAAGGCAAAACACAGTGCAAAGAAAAAAAAATGGTCTCAGAACTTCTTTTTTCCCTCTATTGGGAATCATTAGTACTTTGGGCCTCCAGTACTGTTATGATTAGGTAATTCAGTACCACAATGGACATAGAAGTCAGAGCACATACAGTGACCTGACAATAACCCAAAAAACATAGAACGAGCTCTGAGACGTGGGAACTTTGCTGACCGCAATCCCTAATCCTCTCCAACCACACTAGAGGCAGCCGTGGATTGCGCCTAACGCTCCCTATGCAACTCGGCACAGCCTGAGAAACTAGCTAGCCTGAAGATAGAAAATAAGCCTACCTTGCCTCAGAGAAATCCCCCAAAGGAAAAGGCAGCCCCCCACATATAATGACTGTGAGTTAAGATGAAAAGACAAACGTAGAGATGAAATAGATTTAGCAAAGTGAGGCCCGACTTTCTGAACAGAGCGAGGATAGGAAAGGTAACTTTGCGGTCAACACAAAACCCTACAAACAACCACGCAAAGGGGGCAAAAAGACCCTCCGCACCGACTAACGGCACGGAGGTACACCCTCTGCGTCCCAGAGCTTCCAGCAAGCAAGAAAAACCAAAATAACAAGCTGGACAGAAAAAACAGCAAACAAAAATAACACAAGAGCAACTTAGCTATGCAGAGCAGCAGGCCACAGGAACGATCCAGGAGGAAGCTAGTCCAATACTAGAACATTGACTGGAGGCCAGGATCAGAGCACCAGGTGGAGTTAAATAGAGCAGCACCTAACGACTTCACCACATCACCTGAGGAAGGAAACTCAGAAGCCGCAGTACCACTCTCCTCCACCAACGAAAGCTCACAGACAGAATCAGCCGAAGTACCACTTGTGACCACAGGAGGCAGCTCTGCCACAAAATTCACAACAGGCTCCACCCCTGTGGGCTATAAGGGCTAACAGGATGGATTACATATGCTTGATTTCAGGAAAACTTGGGTGAACTCTGGAGGTATTCTGGAGACATCACAGTTGTCAGAGACCTACCTATCTTTAATCTACTCAAGTAGTAAATGCCGGACATGGATCAATACGCTTGGAAATGCATGTTTCATTATATACTTTTTTGTAATCACCATCATAATTGCAAATTTAAAAAAAACTCTAATGAGCATTGTCTTCCCCTGAAGGTGCTATTTTGTGGTTTCATGTTGGGAGCCATAATTTCTTCCTGTGTCTGATGGATCCCACCGATGCTCGATGATCCTATTGACTTATAATGAGATCCACCCAGTTGGAGAATGATGTCCATTTTTTATAGAAAACATGTTTTTCCTGTCAAATACACCAGAATCGCCAATGGTGGATGCAAACAAAGCCTAATCCATGGCTAAAAAGTCAGCATCAAAAAGAACATGACAAGTAAATAGAAAAAAAACCCAGAATTAATGTGCTTTTCTACTTGAAGAACCATGACGTTTCTTGTCTGTGCTGATTGTAGTAGATGTCAGTAAAGGAACAGTTAAGCTTTATGCCTAGTAAATAGCTACAATACTAAAAGGCACATTAACCTGTAATCACATTCCAGCAGTTCATTAAGCCTGCCTTTTCTGGACAGTTCTTTGTCTGTGCTTATCTCTTTATTCTTTCTTGCCAGGTAGGGTAATCTGTGTGATATCTCGCCTTGGCCTCCTCTGGGACACATAGCAGCCTCTGCTCATCCTTCTTTGTCTGCAAACTAGTCAGCCATGGGGAGATTTTATTGCCTGGTGCCTGTGATATTGCAGTAAAACTTCACTGTTTTTCTTAAATCACATGTGAAAAACCCGCATTATTCCCATCCGCTATGGTTTTTGGCAAACCTGCTACCACACCACCGAATGGTGGCGCTCTAGTTTTCCAGATTTTATACTGTAAAAAGAAAAATACATTTCTAGAAAGTTAGGCAGAGTAAATGATGACAGCAAGTGCTACATAAGAGCTTCTCAAGCTTCATTTCGGGGCTTCGGTAAAAGTATGGTGGCACTAGAGCATCAGGAACAGGAAAAGAGGTGCCAGGAGGGCAGTTCCTCTCCTGCGACTACATTAGTCATCTGCGCACCACCCCAACTTCTCCCTACCCTTTCTTCTACCTGACATTGGTCTGCGGAAGGTCCAATGACTGATAAAAGTTTAACCACAATGTTTTGCACTTTAAAAACACACTTTATCTACAAATGATTCGGGGCCGGAATCCTACATGTTGTTCATCTACAACTAGTCCAGAGTACTGTAATTTACTCTGTAAGGCATTATTCACACATGCGTTCATGATGATGAGGTTTTTGAAAAATTGTGGAAAAACAAAAAAGATTGGGAATGCATTGTGTGAACATGACCCAATGGTTGAGAAGAAATGCTAAGAGTGCGGTTACATGTACACATAGTTATGGGCTCATAGAAACTCCTAGGAGCCCTGTTTTCTTGCTGAAAATGCTGTCCATGATACAGAACCCCACTTGTAAGTGTAAAACTGATAATGTTTACAGATATATTTCAGATCTGGAGCATTTCTTTTGTTCTTGGTCACTTACAATAATAATAATAATAATAATCTTTATTTTTATATAGCGCTAACATATTCCGCAGCGCTTTACAGTTTGCACACATTATCATCACTGTCCCCGATTGGGCTCACAATCTAGAATTCCTATCAGTATGTCTTTGGAATGTGGGAGGAAACCGGAGTGCCCGGAGGAAACCCACGCAAACACGGAGAGAACATACAAACTCTTTGCAGATGTTGTCCTGGGTGGGATTAGAACCCAGGACCCCAGCGCTGCAAGGCTGTAGTGCTAACCACTGCGCCACCGTGCTGCACTTTTCTTGGATGTTCTTTGAGACAGAATTATAACTGCATCATTTATGAAGACATTTGTGTATAACCCCTTCCCCGGATTGTCAGCTTTCTGTGTATAGTGGCAAAGAGCTGCTATTAAGTGGTGTGGGCGTGATTTGACCAGAAGGCACGAGACATCTAGTCCTCCTATATTCTCCTGCTGATAAAACACTGATTGTATTGAAAAAGAAAAACATAGCTCAGTAAATGAAGCATCACTGAAATCAGGGTCTCTCAGATTACATAGCAAAAACCTGCTGACAGATTCTCTTCAATAAACTTTCATTTGCATGCCCACAATATGGTGCTCTGTTTCACAAGAAATCTTTATCACAATCCGTATAGTACATTTATCTGGATATATTTAAATGCAGCCTTCTTGCTGTACAATGTTGCACACTCCAGCCCTGCATGCGTCTATGAGCTGTCCTCTAAACTACAGCTGGTAAATGGCAACATTTAAAGGGGTTTCCCACTATTATATAACCACCTTTTATCAGTTCTAACTCTTCCCAACTACCACTTTTTTAACCCCTTTCTGACCTCGGGATAGCACGTCCGAGGTCAGAACCCCCGCTTTGATGCAGGCTCCGACGTGAGCCCGAATCAAAGCCGGGACATGTCAGCTGTTTTGAACAGCTGACATGTGCCCGCAATAGCGGCGGGTAGAATCGCGATTCACCCGTGCCTATTAGTTAAATGCCGCTGTCAAATACTGACATGTTAGGTTAGGCTATGGGTTGAACTAGATGGACATATAGTCTTCCTTCAACCTTAATAACTATGTAACTATGTGACAGCAGCATTTAACTAGCGCTTCCGGCCATTGAGACCTCTATGGTTACTGATGCCGGTTAGCTGTGAGCGCCACCCTGTGGTCGTGCTCATAGCAAGCCTGTAATTAAGTTACATGGGAGCGATCTGATGATCGCTGCTATGTAGCAGAGCCAATAAGGCTATGCCAGCTTCTAGCCTCCCATGGAGGCTATTGAAGCATGGCAAAAGTAAAAAAAAATGTTTTAAAAAAATATGAAAAAATAAAAGTTTAAATCACCCACCTTTCGCCCCATTCAAAATAAAACGATTAAAAAATAACCTACACATATTTGGTATCACCGCATTTAGAATCGCCCGATCAATAAAAAAAAGGATTAACCTGATTGCTAAACGGCGTAGCGAGAAAAAAAATTGAAACGCCAGAATTATGGATTTTTTTTGTCGCCACGACATTGCATTAAAATGCAATAACGGCCGATCAAAAGAACGTATCTGCACCAAAATGGTATCATTAAAAACGTTAGCTCGGCTCCCAAAAATAAGCCCTCACCCGACTCGAGATCACGAAAAGTGGAGACGCTACGGGTATCGGAAGATCGCGCAATTTTTTTTTCTTTTAGCAAAGTTTGGATTATTTTTTCACCACTTAAATAAAAAAATAACCTAGACATGTTTGTTATCTATGAACTCATAATGACCTGGAGAATCATAACGGCAGGTAAGGTTTAGCATTTAGTGAACCTAGCAAAAAAGCCAAACAAAAAACAAGCATGGGATTGCACTTTCTTTGCAATTTCACAGAACTTGGAATTTTTTTCCCATTTTCTGGTACACGACAGGCTAAAACCAATGATGTTCAAAAGTACAAATTGTCCCGCAAAAAATAAGCCCTCACGTGGCCATATTGATGGAAAAGTAAAAAAATGATGGCTATGGGAAGGAGGGGAGCAAAAAACGAAAACGCAAAACCGAAAAAAGCTGGGGTCATGAAGGGGTTAATATAGTTTTATTATCTCTGCTACTTCTCTGTTTTACGTGCAGCCGCACACTCCAGGCCCGAGTGCCAGCTGCAGAGTCGGGTACTGAGAGGAGAGACTTGCACGAGTTAAGGCCCCTTCACATTAAGCGACGCTGCAGCGATACCGACAACGATTTGGATCGCTGCAGCGTCGCTGTTTGGTCGCTGGAGAGCTGTCACACAGACCGCTCTCCAGCGACCAACGATGCCGGTAACCAGGGTAAACATCGGGTAACTAAGCGCAGGGCCGCGCTTAGTAACCCGATGTTTACCCTGGTTACCATGCTAAAAGTAAAAAAAAACAAACACTACATACTTACCTACAGCTGTCTGTCCTCCAGCGCTGCGCTCTGCTTCTCTGCTCTCCTCCTGTACTGTCTGGGAGCCGGAAAGCAGAGCGGTGACGTCACCGCTCTGCTTTCCGGCTCACAGTCAGTGCAGGAGGAGAGCAGAGCACAGCGCTGGAGGACAGACGGCTGTAGGTAAGTATGTACTGTTTGTTTTTTTTTTACTTTTAGCATGGTAACCAGGGTAAACATCGGGTTACTAAGCGCGGCCCTGCGCTTAGTTACCCGATGTTTACCCTGGTTACCAGTGAAGACATCGCTGGATCGGTGTCACACACGCCGATCCAGCGATGTCAGCAGGAGATCCAGCGACGAAATAAAGTTCTGGACTTTCTTCAGCGACCAACGATCTCCCAGCAGGGGCCTGATCGTTGGTCGCTGTCACACAGAACGATTTCATTAACGATATCGTTGCTACGTCACAAATAGCAACGATATCGTCAACAATATCGTTATGTGTGAAGGTACCTTTACTCGCAAGTGTGACCCCGGCCTAATGTGAAAATTGTGAGCCCTTTCAGAATTATACAGTCTTGGTCTTTGTGGAATAATCTGGGTGACACTTTATTTTTGAGGCCTGGAACAGAAATGATGTTTGTATTTCTCCGCTTGATTGCAGATAACTACATTACCAGAGACATGAAAACAATACTGTGCTGGATAAAAAGTCCATTCTTCTTGCACAGAGCAAATGGCCGGATCACCGTTACCTGGCAGAGTGAAAGGGATGCTGTAAACTGAAGCACCTAGTAACCGGCAACAGCGAGTAACATGACACAGATTAGATTCCCCTTTTTTGCCGTCCACCATGTGAACCATTCTTGCTTTTACTCTAGTGACATCATAGGAGAAGAAGCTAATGTTTGTTAGTGAGTGTATGAGATGGAAACTGTATGAGATATGGACAAAACCATAGGAGATACATATAGGACAAAATGTAATTAAAACCTACTTCCTAAGTTAAAGTTGTTGTAAATTTAGGAATATTATATACAATATCATGTTTTTAATAGTAAATATATTTTCCATTTTGTTTGACAGACCCCCGTGGGTTGTCTTTCAAGAGCTGTCATTCAATCACTTATGTCTGTAGTGTCAACAGGTATACCGGAAATCCATAGGGTGTAGGGCTGGCAGGTGGCTAGCAGAACCGTAAAGGTGAAGAGAAGCATTACCAGTGATAATTTTACATCAGAGGATGGCTCATGTCTTTCATAAACTTTACATTATACTAGTCATATTCCTGAAGGTGAAGTTTCATTAGGTTATGATGTCTGTTCAGGTGTTCGGTGCATCTTGGTGTGAATCAACATCTAATTACACCTTCCCACCTATTTGTTTTCTTCCTTCTCATCCTCCTCTCTTCTTTGACAGCTCTGACTTTATAGAGCCAGAGAAGGGAGGAGATAGATGGAAAACAATTAGGTGGGAAGGTGCAGCGAAATTTTTGGCCATACCTAGAGTGCACGGAGTGCCTGTACTTGGCTTGAACGGTCATTCTATGCTGGCAGTCTCTTTACTTGGAAGGGACTGAATTTGACCCATGGAGATGCAGCATGTAGATAAAGATTGTGCTGTTTCTAAAAACCCTTTTGTGTCTAGAAAAACTCATGTTATTTAGACGTAAGGCACCATTTTTATTTTATTTTTACCTACTATAGTTCTATAATGCATTGGCGATGTTGGACCAGCAGAGGTTAAACGTTCTGGGGAATGAACAGAAAGGGACAGGCCAAGGCACAACATAGAATACTTTGGAGTTCAGGTCCTGCTTCGAGGTCAAATGCTCCCACTGCTAAACATCTGCTCCACCAACTGTAAAGCTTCAGGGCATGAAGAAAATTCTGCAAGTCTGTCCTGAGAGACTCCCCTTACTGTGTCCTCTATGGCTTCACATTTTGTGCATCAGACCTCTGACTGAGAATTTCGGGACTAATAAGTAATTTTCTGGCAGCTTGACATTGGTACCATTTTAACTCAAAGCTTTGAATTCCAGGTTTCCATGCAATGTTGGCATGACCTACACAACCTGATATGCCTGGGATATTATGGGAGGATATCACTCTCCCTTTGTTTGTAGCCTGACATTCTTAGCACAGTGTAATAAGCCAACCATCCAAAGGTATTAGGATCTCTAGTAAATCCTTACCTTAAAGGGGTTGTCCACTACTTTCAATTAACCCCCCAATGTATCCCCCCGGGGCCCCTAATGAATTTTGTAAATACCTTCCATTAACGTTTTCGCCTGTGAGCGGCGCTATGGCGGTGGCTGAGTCCAGGTCACGTGACCCCCAGGTTGCAGCCGCCGCTAATTTCCGCCGACGTCACGTCAATTTCCAGACTCTGGAAATTGACGTGACGTCATGAGCAGGTGTGACTCAGCTTCACAGTCAGCGGTCACTCATTAAGAGTGACTGGGCTGTGGGCGGGGCTGTGCTGAAGGCGGGTGGGGCTGTGCTTGGGGTGGGCGGGGCTGTGCTTGGGGTGGGCGGGGCTGTGCTTAGGGCAGGCGGGGCTAGGTAGTAGGCAGGGATGTGAAAGCTGTGTTCTGGGATGGGCAGGCGCCGGGGAGTCTGCGGGATTTGCCGTGGTGCCGGCGCTGGGATGTGCCATGGTGCCGGCATGTTCCGGTGCCTGCGCCGGGATGTGACTTGGTGCCGGCATGTTCCGGTTCCATGCGCCGTGGTGCTGGCATGTTCCGGTGCCTGCGCCGGGATGTGCCATGTGGCTGCGCCGGGCTGTGCATGGGTCCGCTGGCTGTGCTGGAGTCTGCGGCGGGCGGGCGTCATTGCTGTGTGTCTGTGTTGGCATCGTCCAATGGGACTACAAGTCCCATCGGACTATGCCTGCTACAGTGACAGTGAGTGACACATTAGTCAATGATGGGACAGTAGTAGTCCCATCATCCGTCTAATGTGTTGAATGTGAAAAAAACACATATACAGTACATACAACATACACCATGTAACATGCAACAAGTAACACGCAACATGTGACAACATGCGACACGTTACCACATGCGACGACATGCGACAACATGCAATGGCATGCGACATGTCACAACATGCGGCATGTGACATGCAACATGCGACGACATGCGACATGTGACGACATGCAACATGCGACAACATGTGGCAACATGCGACGACATGCAACATGTGACAACATACGACATGCAACATGCGACAGCATGCGACATGCAACATGCGATGACATGCAACATGTGACGACATGCAACATGCGTCAACATGCAATGGCATGCGACATGTCACAACATGCGGCATGTGACATGCAACATGCGGCGACATGTGACGACATGCAACATGCGACGACATGTGGCAACATGCGACGACATGCAACATGTGACAACATACGACATGCGACGGCATGCAACATGCGATGACATGCGACATGTGACGACATGCGACGGCATGCGACATGCAACATGTGATGACATGCAACATGCGACATGCAACATGTGACAACATGCGACCACAGGCAGCATGCAACATGCGGCAACATGCGACATGTGACGACATGCGACGGCATGGGACATACGACATGCAACATACGACAAGCAACATGCCACATACAGTACATACATACATTACATACATACAGACATACAGTACATAAAACATAGATTACATATTCACCATCACTTGTCACTTTGTTCCCCAAAGCCAGTTTCACCTGTAAAAAAAATATTAAAATAATAAACAAACACCATACTCCCTGATCCACAGAAATCCAATTAAAACGAGTGACCCTCGCCAATTTCCCGTGAAGAGCAGGAACATCAGCTGATGCGACGGCTCTCCAGGGGCCCCAGGAACACAATGATGGAAGGTGTCCTTTCACAATGTATTCCTCACAATGTATTCCTACGCCCCTGTGAGAAAATAGTCCTTAGTCTCACTTTTGGCATTGCTGGGTGAGACATTTTCCCACGCAGCAAATGCCATAAAGTGAGACAAGTGAACTAGAGTAACCTCTCAGTGATGCACTGCAGGAGCTATTGTCTCCTGTCAGTGTGTCACTGAGGGTCCTATAGAGCAGTGACATCACCCGATGTCACTGTTCTATAGGGGAGATTGTCGTGGACCCTCATTATTAATTGGACTACGGCGGACAGGGAGTATACGGTTTATTATTTTACGTTTTTTGCAGATGCTGAAGTATGGTATGTATGGTTAAATGAACAATATTAAATTATTTTGTTCTGGCTGTGTCTTTTTTTTTTTTAACTCCTTCACTACACTAGGATTAATAATGGATAGGCGTCTCATTGACGCCTCTCCGTTACTAACATGGCTTAATGTCACCTTACAATAGCAAGGTGACATTAACCCCTTATTACCCCATATCTCACCGCTACTCGGGGGTGGGAAGAGAGGGGCTAAGTGCCAGAATTGGCGCATCTTACAGATGCGCCATTTCTGGGTCGGCTGCGGACTGGTATTTGTAGCCGGGGTGGGGGCCAATATCCATGGCCCCTCTCTAGGCTATGAATATCAGCCCACAGCTGTCTGCGTAGCCTTTCTGGCTATGAAATATAGGGGGACCCAATGTCATTTTTTGGGGGGGTCCTCCTATTTTAATAGCCAGTAAAGGCTATGCAGATAGCTGCGGGCTGATATTCATAGCCTGGAAGGGGCCATGGGTATTAACCCTTTCCCAGGCTAAAAATATTGGCCCCCGGCCGTCGGCTTTCCCCCTCTGGCGCAGAAAATTGCGCGGGAGCCCACGCTTTTATTTTACATAAACATATTGTTTCTTAACCCCTTTCTGCCAGCTGATTGAACAATACAAAAAGCCATAAAATATCTGTCAAAATTATGGATAATTTGTGATGACACAACAAACTGAAGCCGCAGTACACAAGCCTCCAGAAGAAGCAAATATTGCGAAAAGTGCGTTGGAGCTACGGACTCAGCGGGCACCATAGCCACATGAGTAAGCACTATATGTATCACCTTATTAGCACTCTGCACTTTATCACAGCGTTGACACATGTTTCTGCCTATTATTTTGCCATTTTGTTTTCAACTGGGAAACGCTGCGTGATTAAGATTTACTAGATGTTGGACAGATTCTAGCGCATCGGGTAATCTAGAATATGTATGTAGTATATAGCATAGCCACGTAGTATATAGCACAGCCCACATAGTATATAGCACAGACCACGCAGTAAATAACACAGCCCACGTAGTATATAACACGGCTCACGTAGTATATTGCAATGTGGGCACCTTATCCCTGTTAAAAAAAAAATAAAATAAAAAATAGTTATATACTCACCTTCCAGCGTCCCCCGCATCCAGGCCATGCCCTTAACCAATGCTCGTCGTGACGCTCCGTTGCCAGTAATGCCTTTCGACCATAACACGTGATGATGTAGCGGTCTTGCGAGAACGCTAAGTCATGTTCGGGCATTGCCACAATGCATTCTTTGGACCGGAGTGTCGCGAGCAGTGGGAAAGGCTGGTGTGGACGGCGGAAGGTGACAATATAATGTAAATTTGTTTTTGTATTATTTTTAACATCATATGTTTTTATTATTGATGCTGCATAGGCAGCATCAATAGTAAAAAAAATTGGGCACACGGAGAGTAAGTTCACACTGCGTTCAGTGACTACAATGGGCGTGCGCTAGCGATGTGCCGTCATTTGAGTGACGGACCCGAGACCCGGGCTGCAGCGTTTCTGGGTCCGTCACTGCTAGCGCAGATGGAGCTAGCAGATGCTCTATCTGTTGCGCCGGCACTTGCGCTAGCAGCAGCCCGTTAGCGTATGTGCTGAACGGGCTGCTGCTAACGCAATGTGAACTTAGCGGTTAATGACAGCGTTAACACACTGCGTTACACCGCGTTATGCCGCAGTGAAACGCAGTCCTAAAACACTATGTGGGTGCTGACTGGAGGGAATTATGGATGGGGCACTGACTGGACGGAAGTAGTGAGGGTCCAATTTGCGGCCAGACTGTGCCTGTAGCTGAATGAATATACGCAGTGAGATCTCTTTACAGTATATCATATATGTATACTAAACTATATATACTATGAAATAGATGAGAAAAGAAAAAAAGCTCAAAGCTTGATCACTATGATTGTGCAGTTCTTGGTGCTGCTTTACAGCTTGTGACCAAGATGTGACCTCTCCTTATCAGCCTGAACATAGAGTAGGGAGGGGTTTGGGTGTGTTTTGGAGTGGGTGTGCCAGGTGCAGAGGTACAGGCGAGTGCAATGCATCATGGAACTTGTAGTATTAGAGCACAATAAGTCAGGAGAAAGGAAGTTGTCGATTAACCCCATGAGAGCTGGATCCAGCACTAAAGATGTGCTGCTAAAGCATGATAACAGGTAATATTGCTGAAATGAACACAGTAGATCTTTTCAGTGGCACATAATATCAAGATTTCTGAAAAAAAACCAAAAACTTTATAGTAGTGGACAACTTCTTTAAGCATTGAAAGCGCCATGCTTAGAGGGAAATGGATGCCAAGAATGCTGGACATTTGTCACTTTGAATTCAACCCATGCCAAGCAAAAAATAAATCGTTTTTTTCTTCAATATAAACCTAAAAGAACTAAAAGCTGAGCCGATTAATATATGGTCTGCTGGGAAAATATTCAGTTTGACTTCATGATTGAAATCCCTGCTAATTCTATGTTTTGGAGTCCAGTGGGCGGCCCTGTCCAGTGATTGACAACCACATATGAGCATGGAAGGCTGCCAATCAATAAGTTAAGCATATATTGAATATTTTCTTATGGAAGTGTTGTATAGATTAATCTGCTCATATCATGGGACCCTGGGCCAGCAGCCATGTCAGTTGTCCGTAGACAGATGCCTCCTATCTTCTGGAATCCCTCCCCCGTACCTCTTCTAATATGTAGACCTGGGACGATGTGTTTGTTGCAGTGTGACAAATAAATGACGTTGTGTTGGCCTACTAATCAGAAGAGGCTCCAGGTACATTAGGCGGTAGGAGATCACCAGTGGACCAGGGTCCTGCATATGATTCGCTCATCTCTTCTCACCAGTGTTGTGAATAAATCACAAATCTTGATATCCTGGTAATTCCTCAGGGAGTTACATACCATTTTGGTACTGATGTATTAAGCTTAATAAAAGCACTGATTCAGATGCAACGTCTCGGTTCTATACGCACAGCAGACCTGAAATAACCGATGACCTACTTGACTCTAAAATCTGTAGACTGCTGTGATAAATTTAGAAGGGTCAGCGGATAAAGAAGATAAAAACCTTGAAAAAACTGAGAAATTACTTTGTAAAGTTTGCTCAAAATGAAGTGTCCCATTTATGGTTTAATTGAAGAAGCAGAGATGAGGATGTGATGCCAGAATATTGAGGTGAGACGGTGTGTGAAGCAGGTCACATTGTCAGGGATATTAAGCTCATGCTAAGACATGATGGCTCTTGAGTAGATCTATAATTGCCGTTCTCTAGCACACTGCCTTGTGAGTTATTGGTGCTGTACACTTGAGTACACTGGTACACATTACTGCAACCTCCCATTACACACAAATAGCAGATAATACAGTGCTCTGGCTCTATATTGCCGGCTTACAGCCTCCTCACTGGGTATTCACTCTTATTGCGCATTCATGTGCTGCACTAAATCTGGTGGAAAGAGGGTGATGCGGAGAATAGGACTTGATGGGGGTTTTCTAAAGAAGGAAACTTCTATAACTTAAAGTTATCCATTAAGAAACGTACAATTAGGAAGCCATGAATAGGACAGTATTACCCATCAGTATACGCGCAGCTTATTGGGATGGACACTCCATCAGCACTTGTAGGATCTTTTAGCTCTTATCTTATAATCATTTTATGTGGTACTTAAATAAAAGCAGTGAGAAAAATGTATTCCAGTATTCTGTCATCTGCACTTTTTTTGGTCATAAGATGTCATTCCCTCTGGCAATAACAACTTTGTGGTTTCACAAAATCCATATTAGTCAGCACCACTTCTCTGACCCACTGGCCCCCCATGTGCGGCTCTGTGGTGGCTCCGCAGGCTTTATACTCTCTCCACTTCATCGATGAGTAAATTCTTCTGTGAAATGATGGAACAAGGACGGGACACTCATGAGTATGAAATCAAGTTTTCAACCAGAAAATAATGAATGTTTATTTTATCGGTATTGTAATCTGTATGCTTTCTATATGTCTATATTTTTTACCTCTGTATGACAACCATTTTTATAAATCAATGGTAATAATAAATGGTATAATGGTAATAATGGTAATTAATAAAATAGTTTCCTATGTTAATAAAGACTGTGTTATTAAAGGGAAAATGTCAGGTTCATTAACCTGCAGATATAGAGTTAATATGCAGGTTAAATGGAATTTGTCAGCAGATTTTTGCTATGTACTCTGAGAGCAGCATAATGTAGGAGCTGAAACACTGATTCCAGCGATGTATCACTTAGTTCGCTGTGTGCAGCAGTTATGACAGAATCACAGTTTTCTCTGCTGCTGACTTAGCAGAGCTCTGAATGCTGAGCCCTGTATAACCCCACCCACACAACAATGTCAGCTTTCTCTGTACAATGTATATTGCTGTTAATTAGTGGTGGGGATGTAGTAGAACTGGCAAGCACTGGGTAGCTAGTCCGATAGTGATGATCTGCTGGTTTAAGCACTGAATTTTTTAAAAATAGAAACACAGCCCAGTAAGTGACACATTTCTGGAATCAGGATCTTCGCTCCTACATCATGCGCTCTCAGATTACATAGCAAGAACCTGCTGACAGATTCCTATTAATATGGTCATGAAGGTGTCCAGCCGCTGTACTGAAAGAGCATCACCTAAGAGGAAATTCAATTGTTTTCTCAACACACAGAGTTGAGTCATGCAGGCTTGTCAGTGTGGCGTCAGTCAGGCCTCAGCAGTGGCTATAAGCGTGCCCTGGCACTGATTGACAGCCGAATCTGCAGTGCATCAGTGCACAGCCAGCTGTCAGTCAGCGCTGGGGTGGCTTACATCCGTCACACACTGTGCTGAGAGTGTTCACTGGAGCCATGGTAGACCACCTGAATGACTGAAAGCTGACTGGTCCCAGGAGGAATAAAGTAAATTTTCCCTTAGGTGCTGCACTCTGAGCACTGCAGCCGGGCGCCTTCATGTCTGACATGCAGATTAGCCCTGTATCTGCAGGATAATGGCATTATCAGACCTATAGGTGTGCTACAACACTGATGATTGCCAGTCTACTCCTTGATTCTGAGTATGGAGGGAATCAAGAAATGAACTTCAAAGAATTCCTAACACTCACGTACAGTAGGTTCCATATAATGTTTTATCATTTCTCCTTATGGAGAGTGACATACCATCTCTGGCTTGTCAAGGTAAGGAGGCTTATTCGCCGTGCAATGCTCCTCTGGGAAATATAATATGCAAATTGCCTCTTCTGAGAAATAGAGGACTTAAACTCTATAGCGCCACCTGTTGGAAGTAGCAATCCTACAAGTCACAATCAACCCTTTAACGAGTCGTGCAATATGACTTAGGATAAAAGCCAAATCAGTATCTCAATTCGCAGACACGGTGTTTCGGGCTGTTGGCCCTCATCAGTGTGAAGCATGAGAACTAATTTGGCTAGGTGAGAGGCTCTGGACTGGGGTCTAAGGGGTATCGTTTCTCCTTATGGAGAGTGACATACCATCTCTGGCTTGTCAAGGTAGGATCGCTACTTCCAACAGGTGGTATTATAGAGTTTAAGTCCTCTTTTTCTCAGAAGAGGCAATTTGCATATTATATTTCCCAGAGGAGCATTGCACGGCGAATAAGCCTCCTTACCTTGACAAGCCAGAGATGGTATGTCACTCTCCATAAGGAGGATCGATACCCCTTAGACCCCAGTCCAGAGCCTCTCACGTAGCCAAATTAGTTCTCATGCTTCGCACTGACGAGGGCCAACAGCCTGAAACACCGTGTCTGCGAATTGAGATACTGATTTGGCTTTTATCCTAAGTCATATTGCACGACTCGTTTAAAGGGTTGATTGTGACTTGTAGGATCGCTACTTCCAACAGGTGGCGCTGTAGAGTTTAAGTCCTCTTTTTCTCAGAAGAGGCAATTTGCATATTATAATGTTTTATTAATTTTAGCATAAGACTTAGTACAATATTTAGGTGGGGCCTGTTTCAGGCCATCCGTTCATAAAAGCTTGGGACGAGCTAAAGCGTGTCATAACTAGTGATGAGCGAATGTGCTCGGGTGTTATCCGAGTATCTTGGGTGTACTCGAATATGCTTGAGACCATGCGGCAGCATGTCTCGTGGCTGTTAGACAGCCGCAGTATATGCACGGATTGCCTAACAGGAAATCCTACATGTGTGGCGGCTATCTAACAGCCGTGCGTTATGCATCCGCAGGGACTCGAACATATTATTCGGTCGTTCCGAAGGCACTCTGATAACACCGAGCATGCTCGCTCATCACTTGATCACTTGTCACAACTGAATGTTGTATTGAGTCGTATGCTGAAATGAATAATTGCAATGTATCTGTAAAAATAGGATGCAATACAGATGATCCATATGGGATTTGATAGACTTGATTAGTCTCATCCAAAATACAGTCTAGATTAAGGCCACGCTGCAGTTTTTCCCCCCCAAAGACATTGTGTGAAAAAACTGTCAGCTGAGCTATCCAATTAAACAACATAGATTAATGTGCCATCTGTGTGAGGTTAGTTTTTTTTCACTGGCCCCATTTGAACCAAAAATACAGTCATTTGAACATACCCTTAGATTTCATAAAATCATTGTGATGCAGTATGTGACCATAGATTTGTATGGCCACCTACTATATGTATTACTGATTTGTGCATTGCTGATACAGTGAAGGAAATAATTATTTGATATCTTGCTGATTTTGTAAGTTTGCCCACTGACAAAGACATGGACAGTCTATAATTTTAAGTGTAGGTTAATTTTAATATTAAGAGATAGAATATCAAAAATAAAATCCAGAAAATCACATTGTATAAATTATGTAAATTTATTAGCCTTTTGCAGTGAGAAATAAGTATTTGATCCCCTACCAACCATTAAGAGTTCTGGCTCCCACAGACCAGTTACATGCTCCTAATCAACTCATTACCTGCGTTAAAGACAGCTGTCTTGCATAGTCACCTTCATAAAAGACTCCTGTCTACAGACTCAATCAGTCAGACTCTAACTTCTACAACATGGATAATACCAAAGAGCTTTATAAGGATGTCAGGGACAAGATCATAGACCTGCACAAATCTGGAATGGGCTACAAAACCATAAGTAAGGCGCTGGGAGAGAAGGAGACAACTGTTGGTGCAATAGTAAGAAAAATGGAAGAAATACAAAATGATCAGCCTAAAACTAAATGGGGGGAACTTGTTAATGATCTCGAAGCAGCTGGGACCACAGTCACCAAGAAAACCACTGGTAACACATTACGCTGTAAAGGTTTAAAATCCTGCAGTGCCCCCAAGGTCCCCCCTGCTCAAGAAGGCACATGTGGAGGCCGTCTGAAGTCTGCCAATAAACACCTGGATGATTCTGTGAGTGATTGGGAGAAGGTGCTGTGGTCAGATGAGACAAAAATTGAGGTATTTGGCATTAACTCAGCTCACCGTGCTTGGAGGAACAGAAATTCTGCCTATGACCTAAAGAACACCGTCCCCACTATCAATCATGGAAGTGGAAACATTATGTTTTGGGGGTGTTTCTCTAAGGGCACAGGACTACTTCACCACATCAATGGGAGAATGGATGGAGCCATGTACCATAAAATCCTGAGTGACAACCTCCTTCCCTCCGCCAGGACATTAAAAATGGGTCATGGTTGGGTTTTCAAGCAAGACAATGACCCAAAACATACAGCCAAGGCAACAAAGGAGTGGCTCAAAAAGAAGAACATTAAGGTCATGGAGTGGCCTAGTCAGTCTCTAAACCTTAATCCCATAGAAAACTTACGTAGGGAGTTAAAGCTCCGAGTTGGCAAGCAACAGCCTCAAAATCTTAATGATTTAGAGATGATCTGCAAAAAGGAGTGGATCAAAATTCCTCCTGACATGTGAGCAAACCTCATCATCAACTACAAAAACGTCTGACTGCTGTGCTTGCCAACAGGGTTTTTACCATCGAGTAGTAAGTCTTGTTTGCCAGAAGGATCACATACGTATTTCTCACTGCAAAATGAAAATACATTTATATTTATACAGTGTGATTTTCTTGATTTTATTTTTGATATTCTGTCCTCAATGTTAAAATTAACCTACCCTTAAAATTTATAGACTGTTCATGTCTTTGTCAGTGGGCAAACTTACAAAATCAGCAAGGGATCAAATACTTATTTCCCCCATAAATATTTAATATATATACAGCTCTGGCAAAAATTAAGATACCACGACATCAAAACCCTGTCATGGGCAGCCCAATCTCCAGACCTGAACCCCATTGAAAACCTCTGGAATGTAATCAAGAGGATGATGGATAGTTGAAACATTAGTATTGTTGTTTCTATATAAGTATGAACTTGTTTTCTTTGCATTATTTGAGGTCTGAAAGCACTGGTTATTTTTTTTAAATTTTGACCGTTTCTCCTTACCATATACCAAATACCATATTTATTGCTTGGAAATTCGGAGATGTTGTCAGCAGTTTATACAAAAAAAGAACTATTTACATTTTACTCAAAAATATACCTATAAAGAGAAAAATCAGACAACCTGAACATTTTGCAATGGTCTCTAAATTTTTGCCAGAGCTGCATCTATCTATCTATCTATCTATCTATCTATCTATCTATCTATCTATCTATCTATCTATCTATCTATCTATCTAATTCTATTGACACAGGAGACTTTAGGCCCCTAGTTCTCAAGATCAGTTGGGGTCTCAGTAGCTGGACTCCCAACATTAATTCTTTTTATCTGTGAATAGTTGATAAATGTTTTAATGGGATATCAATTTAAAAGTCCTACAACAGGAAGCAAGCCATAAAAGGAGCATACATGCCATGCATATGTCTTCAGCCCCATGAGCATATGTCCAGTGCTGCATCCCCGATTGCATCTGGCGTTTAAACTGATAGATGAACTTATGCCATTATTTGCAATAGTATGGTTCCCTCTTGTGTGACAAGTCAGTTGTCGCACCAGATACGTGCAGGTGGCGGTCCAGTGGCCAGATCACAAGGTTTCATGTAACATTCCGATCTGACATCAAACCAGCGCTTGGGAGTAATATGGTGGGGGGAAGCCTGATGACAACTGATGCATTTTTGGACAGGTGACGCAGCCTAACAAAGCAGGACCACTGCATGATTAGTACATTCTGAATGACAAATTGATGCCGGTTACTTCTATACTTGGATGAGGTTGTAGTTATGATTTATGTTACTAAGTCAAGCAGACATTTAAGAATCCTTTTCTAACTTGAGTATTGATGTAACACCATCTAGTCAGACATTTTTCAAGTAAACATTGTAAATCATACTTTACTACGCATAATGGAAAAATCCCCATTGAGTTAGCGTTGCAGTATTGGCTTGCAGTGTAAGTTTCCATTGTCCCCAGCAGATATTCCAAACCCACCTCTGGTGCATTCTCCATGGAAAGCTGGAAAGGTGTCCTTAAAGAGGACCTTTCATTGGATTTTTTTTTTTCGTTGAACCCCTTCCCGACCGATGCGATGACTAAGTGCACGGTGATTGCATGATTGTCCATACTGTTTGTCACAGCAGGGAACATGGCGCCTTCATCCCAAGGAGTGGCGATACCACACCACAACTATGGTCGCTGTGATTGATTGTTCAATTCTGAACAGCCAATCACAGTGTTTCTCAGAGTTTCACTGAAAGATCCCCGATCATAGGCTGGAGACTGGCAACGCCGGCATCATTACGACCAGCTCTGATTGGTGTGATCGATGATGACATTGCACAGACTTTGTGTGACCTAGCAGTGACCGCCCTGAATCATCAGTGCCTCCTACAGCCGTCGAGAGCTGATCACTCCGGTTCTTGGGGTTTCTTTTTTTGTGTGAAAAGAGAATCAAAAAATTTACATTAGGGAAAGTAAAATATACTGTAGTAATCATCTACTACAGTTTTTTTTACAAATGAGTTAGTGTCAGCGTGAAAAATAAATGATCTGTGTGTCCTACAGTCTGTCCTACAGTCATTGAGCACTGATCACTGATGCACATCAGTTATTGGCCTCCGATTTTTTTTAGCTTAAATTTGTTTTAAAACAATTTAGATTAGGGACAGTAAAATATACTGTAGTAAACGTCATATTTTTTACTGAATGTAGGAGGGGTAGTGTCCGCTTCGGAAGCAAATGACATCAGTGTGTGTGCTTTCTACAGCCGTCGAACACTGATCGCTGACGCATATCAGTAAACTACCTCTGGTTGTTGCTTTTTTTGTGAAAATAAAAAAGTTTGGTCTAAAAGATCATTTTTGTGGAAAAAAATCAGATTTTTTATTTCCATGACTCTGTTCTAAAGTTCTGTGAGACACCTTCAAAGTGTTCACTACACATCTAGATAACTTTTCTGGGGAGTCTAGTTTCCAAAATGGGGTCACTTATCGGGGGTTTCCACTGTTTAAGCACATCAGGGGCTCTACAAATGTGACATGGCCTAATGGTTTCAGCAAATTTTGCATTCAAAAATTTAAATTGCGCCCATTTCCTTCCGAGCCCTGCCGTGCTCCCAAACAGTCGTTTTCCCCCAAATATGAGGTAGCTGTATGCTCAAGAGAATATGCACAACACATTTTGGGGTCCATTTTTTCCTGTAAGTTTTGTGAAACTTAAAAAATTGGGTCTAAAGTAAAATTTAGTGAAATAGTTAAATGTTCATTTTTTCCTTCCACATTGCTTCAGCACCTGAAGGGTTAATAAACTTCTTGAATGTGGTTTTGAGCACCTTGAGGGGTGCAGTTTTTAGAATGGTACCCTTTTTTATTTTCTGTCTTATAGACCTCTCAAAGTCACTTCAAATGTGATGTGGTCCCTAAAAAAAAAAAAAAAAAGGCTTTGTAAATTTTGTTGTAAGAATGAGAAATCGCTGGTCAACTTTTAACCATTATAACTTCATTAGAAAAAAAATTTGTTTCAAAATTTGTGATGATTTAAAGTAGATAAGTGGATAATTATTATTATTATTTATTATTATTATACATTTTTATAGCGCCATTTATTCCATGGCGCTTTACATGTGAATACGGGGCAAATATAGACAAATACATTAAACATGAGCAGATAACAAGGCACACGAGTACATAAGGAGGGAGGACCCTGCCCGCGAGGGCTCACAGTCTGCAGGGGGTGGGTGAGGATACACTAGGAGAGGGAAGAGCTGGCTGTGCGGCTGTTCAGTAGGTTGATAATGTGTATTAGCTATTTTGTGTGCCATAACTATCTGATTTTAAGGGCATAAGAATTCAAAGTTTGAAAATTGTGAAATTCTCCTAGAATCATAGAATGTTAGAGTTGGAAGGACCTCAAGGGTCATTGTGTCCAACCCCCTTCTCAATTCAGGACTCACTAAACCATCTCAGACAGATGTCTGTCCAGCCTCTGTTTGAAGACTTCCATTGAAGGAGAACTCGCCACCTCTCCTGGCAGCTGTTCCACTCATTGATCACCCTCACTGTCAAAATGTTTTTTTTGTAATATCTAATTTGTGTCTTCACCCTTTCAGCTTCCTTCCATTGCTTTTCGTCTTTCCATGTGCAAATGAGAATAATGATTATCCCTCTACACTGTGACATCCCTTCAGATATTTGTAGACAGATATTAAGTCTCCTCTCAGTCTTCTTTTTTGCAAGCTAAACTTTCCCAGATCCTTTATTCGTTCCTTATAGGACATACTTTGTAGTCTGTAGGGTTAAACTGATTGCTTCCTCTAATTGGTGCTAATCCACTGATTCTGAAACAAATTTTCTTTTTCTCTTGTGCCCCTCCATTTCAAAGTTATAACTATTCCTGATATAAAGGGTGCAATTTTTCCAAATTTCCCCTTCAACCAACTAGGGGTTATATGGCATTTGCTTTTCTCCTCTGTTACTAGCTAGTCAAAACACAGTCATGCCATTGCCTCCACAGAGTTCTGTGAATACCTTCAGTTGGTTGAAGGAATACTCTGTATCTTAATTACCAGACTGCATAGCTTTGGAACAGAGGTACACAGACGAAAAAGAAAAAAACCTTCCAGAATCAGTGAAGCAGCTCCTATTTGAAGAGGTGCTCAGTATTAATTACAAAGTCCAATGAAAGGTCCTTTTTTAACTCACATTGACCTCTATAAGAAATTGCATCGATTCAAATGCATTATAATCTGAATATAATTTTTTTGTGTTACAACTATCCCGTCAATGTCATAGACAGCACAGTGGATCAGTGGTTAGGAGAGTTCATATGTTGTCCTTGTGCATGTGTTGGTTTCCTCTAGGTACCACTCACCAAAGTCATACTGATATAAGGAATTGTGAGCCTCAGGGAGCCTGTAAAGTGCTCTGGAATTTATTGAAGCTATAAAATAAGGATAGTAAAGTGTGTGTGTCTGGATAGATAATTTTGTCAGGCTCTACACATGTGAATTAGGTTGGTTTCTGATAATTAACCTCTTTGATGTGGTTGTCAGTAGTGACCACAGCATCTTAAGTTAATAGAGGAGGGGGACTCTATCCCGTACTCCCCTCTTCCCCAGTTTGTATAAGTACCTGACTATTAGGCTATTCGGTGACCTACATTGCTCTTCCAAAAATACAGCAATGATTTTTTTAAATAAATCACTGTAAAGAGATACATATTTCATAATTTCACATTGTCACAATTATAATGTAGCAAACCTAGTTTTCCTGGACTTTTTAATCTTACCTGCTTAACCATTTACGTAAGAGATGCTTACAAAATTGTTGAACTGATGGATGCGAAGAGAACTGGTTAGACATGCAGTTGTGCAACCCGTAAGCGGTTTATACACAGGTTACTCTGCCAAACATAAGTCATAAGAGTGCATTTTGTTTTAGGATATATGTGGCCATTGATACTATAAGCATATACTTGGGGCACAGATCATAAATTTGGTTTTAATAAAGCCTAACCTTCTGCTTTACAAGACTCTCATGACCGTTTATTTCTAATTTATTATAAAAGAGTGGCTCTCTTTTTCGGTTTCTTTTATATTTTATTGATGTTTTCAATATCAGACACATAAAAAGCTCTGTTGTTCACAAATTCTCTTTTTTTTTTTCTCTTTTACTACAGATATAGTTGAGCAAAGAATGTTAATGCTGGACGGGATGCCGGCAGCAAGAGTCAAAACCGAACTATTGGATTCTGAGCAAGTGGTAAGAAGACTTTTTACTACATGAGCTGCCTTGTTTAGATCTGTTTAGTAACTGAAAAAAAAATTCTGTTTCTTGAAGAGATCAATTAGTTGCCATTGTATGTTTATTAATGTTTATAAGTCTGGGGGTAAGACCAAATTCATGTGGGTTTTTTTCTTCTCATTCTGGATCTCTTTTTTTCATCTGCTTATGGTACTTTTTTTGTCCACTTTTTCATCCATTTTTCTTATGTGTGAAAAAACTGATGGAGGTTTCCAAGCTTTTGCCAGCATTAGTCTGTGAAAAATCACGCACATCAGTGAAACACTGATGGCATCCATCCATTTTTTGCAGACACCGTACCTTGAATGTCCATGTTTAGATTGAAAATAAGACCAAATTCAGACATGCTATCAGTCTACAAAAAAAATTAAGGGACAACTGGGTAACATCCATTGGTGGAGGGTATGCCAACAAGCCCTATGACCAAGATAATTAGATGCAGACTGAGCACAGTATATGAAGTCTTTTTTTTTTCTCAAAGGAAGGAAACTTTAGCGAACAGCTTTAGAGTATTGTAGCATTATTTAATTTAATTATTTTACCACCATTTATTCCATGGCTCTACATGTGAAAAGTGGTATACATAATAAAAAACAAGTACAATAACCATAAACTATACAAGTCACTGACTGGTACAGGAGGAGAGAGATCCCTGCCCGTGATGGCTCACAGGCTACAAGGGATGGGTGAGGATACAGTAGGTGAGGGTAGAGCTGGTCGTGCAGCGGTATGGTGGGAAGATGGTTACTGTAGGTTGTAGGCTTGTTGGAAGAGGTAGGTCTTCAGGTTCCTATTGAAGGTTTCCACGGTAGGCAAGAGTCTGATATGTTGGGGTAGAGAGCTACAGAGTGGGGGTGGGGGGGTGCGGGAGAAATCTTGTATGTGATTGTAGGAAGAGGAGATAAGAGGGGAGTAGAGTAGGATATCTTGTGAGGATCGGTGGTTGCCTCCAGGTAAGTACCGGGAGACTGTCACAGATGTATGGAGGAGACAGGTTGTGGATGGTTTTGTATGCCATGGTTAATGTTTTGAACTGGAGTCTCTGGGCAATGGGGAGCCAGTGAAGGGATTGACAGATAGGAGAAGCCAAGGTATAGTGGGAGACAGGTGGATTAGTCTGGCAGCAGAGTTGAGGATAGATTGGAGGTGTGTGACAGTGTTAGAAGGGAGACCACAGATCAGGAGGTTGAAATAGTCGAGGCGGGAGATGATGAGAATATTCAACTAGTGTTTTTGCAGATTCTTCATTAAGAAATATAATATATAAGAGTGAGCAGCCATTTACTTTAATGGATAGGTGTGTTGGGGTCGGGTTGAGTGAGGTGGGGGAAAGATGATTAATTTTGTTTTGTTTATGTTAAGTTTAAGAAATTGAGCAGAGAAGAAAGATGAAATGGCAGACAGACATTGTGGCATTCTGGTTAACAAGGAGGTGATGGCAGGTCCAGAGAGGTAGATCTGTGTGTCATAAGCATAGAGATAATACTGAAAGCCATGGGACTCTGTGAGCTGTCCCAGGCCAAAGGTGTATATGGAGAAGAGTGAGGGTCCTAGAACTGAAACTTGGGGGCCACCAACAGATAGGGGGAGAGAAGAAGAGGTGGTGTGTGAGTGGTAGATGCTGAATGTCCGGTCCGTTAGATATGAAGAGATCTAAAATAGAGCCAAGTCTGTGATGCCAAGAGATGAGAGAATCTGTAGTAAGAGGAAATGGTCGACTTTGTCAAAAGCAGATGACAGGTCAAGGTGGAGGAGGACAGTAGTGTGGCTTGGATTTGGCAGTTAGTTGGTCATTGGGTACTTTAGTCAGGGCAGTTTCAGTTGAATGATGCAGTCAGAAGCCAGACTGTAGGTGGTCAATGAGGGAGCAGGAAGAGAGGTGGGAGGCCAGTTCAAGATGGACGAGTTGTTACAGTAGTTTTGAGGCATAGGGGAGAAGTGGTATGATGCGATAGCTAGACTCAGAAGATGGGTCAAGGGAGGTCTTTTTGTGGAAGGGTGTGACTGAGACATGTTTGAAGCATGAGGGGGAAACACCTGTTGTTAGTGATAGGTTGAAGAGATGGGTTAGGGTGGGGATGAAGACTGGTGAGGTTTGTGATGAGGTGGGATGAGATTCGGTCGACTGCAAAAGATGTGAGATGTGATCTTGAGAGTAGAGAGAAAATTTGATCTTCTGTAATGGAGAAGCTGGTTTTAGATGAGGAGGCCTGAGTAGTTATGAGTAGGGACTGTAGGCCAATGCTTTCTCTGATGTTATCGATCTTCTGCTTGAAGAATGAGGCTATGTCTTCATCTGAGATGACAGGAGAGTGAGGAGGTTGCTGGGGAAGGAGGAGTGAATTGAAAGTGTTGAATAGCTGTTAAGGGTTGAAAGACAGGAAGGATATGAGAGAGGAGAGGTAGGTTTGTTTTTCTCCAGTGAGTGTGGACTTAAAAGTAGGGAGGGACTGTTTGAATGTGATGAAGTGCTCATTTGAATGGGATCTTTTCCATTTCCGCTCAGCAACCCTGGACGCCCGCCTCAGTTTTATAGTAAGCCTGGTGTGCCAGGGTTGCCTGTTGATTGTGAGAGCTTTGGTATGTATAAGGGGACGAACGGTTTGAGAGCTTCAGGTGTTGTGGTGTTGTATAAAGTGATGGCAGCATCTGCATCGAGTAAGCAACCTATGTCTGCAGGAGGGAGAAGGGACTCAGAAAGTGAGTGTAAATAAAGATGTTTGAGATTTCTGCAAGGGGGTGCAAGATTGTGAAGTGGGGATTTTACACCAGGAGAGGAAAGGGAAGAGAATGTGAGTAGGTTGTGGTCAGACAGAGGGAGATGTGCATTAGACAGGTTAGATAGGGAACAGAGTTATGGGTGAAGATGTGGTCCAGTGAGTGGTTGTCTTTGTGAGTGGCTGCAGAGGACCATTGAGGAAGGCCGAATGAAGCTTAGAGACAGCAGCTTAGCATGTGTAAATGGGGATGTTGATGTCACCCAGTGAAAGTGGGGATGTCAGTGGAAAGGAAATGAAGTAGCCAGGTGGTGAAGTGGTCAAAAAAGGTAGTGGATGGCCCTGGGGGTGGTAAATAACAGCCAGTTTGTGGTTGGAGGGGGGTAGATGCGCACAGAGTGCACCTCAAAGGAGGGGAGAGTAACCGAGGCTGGTAGTGAAATTGGGGTAAATTATTACATTGTTTTACAATAAATGCTCTTGTGGACGTCCATAGACCTTTAAAATAATGGCACCTGTCTGCAATTTGACTAAGGGCTTGTGCACACAACCTTATTTTCGATCTGAGTGCTATCGGACCGAATATATGGACCAATGCAATTCAATGGGGCAGATGTAGGATTATTTTTACTGACTGAATCTACATGTGAAAAAAATTGCAGCATGTATGATTTTCCTTCGTAAATCGGGTGAGACTCACATATTCAAGTCTGTGGGTATGAGAAAAAAATTGGATGCCACACAGAGCCACAGTATTCCATTTTTATGGATACATTGCAGTCCTGTAACATAGGAGACTGTAAATGGTCTTGTAAATGATTAATAGCTGCTGAGTAAATAAATAGATAGCATATGGATGACAAGTAATAGCTGCTGAGTAAATAAACGGATAGCGTATGGATGACAAGTGAAAAAAAAATTGTCCCACTTTTCTGCATGCAACTCTGAATGATTTTTAATATGCTCGTGTAACCCTAGCGTAAGGCCATGTTCTTACGTTCGTTCAGTATTTGGTCAGTATTTTACATCCGTATTTGTATGTCAAAACCGGGAGTGAGTGAAAAATGCAGAAGTGGTGACGTGTTTCTATTACTTTTCCACCAATTGTTCCACTCCGGATTTTGGCTTACATATAGTGATGAAAAATACTGACCAAATACTGAACACAGCCTAAAGAGAAGTTATCAAAAGAAAATGATCTATTGCTTTAAAAAGATAACAGCCAAATGTCTTAGGTGGTGATTTGCCCTGAGATTTAACCCTGCGCCACTGGAAATGTACTGACTAAAACTGGCAGTAGAAGGTCTGGTCCATGGCTGTCAAACACAGCCTAAGGAGCAGACAGAAGCCGTTCTTTACCGATTTCTATCCTTTGTTGGCTGCATAACGCTCAGCGGGTGCTACGCAGCAATCAGAAACATCTGTAGGATCTGACTGTCTCTTGATTGCCGTGTCTCTGCCAGTATAGTAGAGCTGCTGGGTCCTAGCAGACCCAGATCATCCCTGCCAGTGATACCTGGCACATCAGGTGGCTATATTCCTCTGTGATTAGGGTTCCTATTGATGCCCCAGTTATGGAGGAAAAAAAGAACAATAAAAGGGAAAAAATGTTCTCCAAAAATATTTTATAATCACATGCAGGACAAATTATGAAAAAAAAAATCTAACAATGTTTAAAACATCTGCAAAAAAATTAATAAATAACGAAAATAAAAAGTCCTTCATAAAAAATATCTACAAAAATACTAAAAGAAAGTTGTTTTTTTAAATGTTTATTAAAAAAAATATATTCCATATTTGGTATCTATATGACCATAATCACCTGGAGACTCAATTTCACTGGTTATTTGGTGTGAAATATGTACAGTTAAAAAAATGTGAAGACATAAAATAAAGCAAAAAGAACTCGATGTTAGGCTATGTGCACACATCAGGATTTGTTGCAGAAATTTCCTGAACAAAACCGGACTTTTTCTGCAAGAAATCCGCATGCGTTTTTTTTTTGCGTTTTTTGCTCGGTTTTTTTTTGCGGGCGTGTTGCGTTTTTTCCAGAGCTTCCCAATGCAATAATATAGTGCAAAATCCGCAAAATTAATGAACATGCTGCGTTTTTTTACCGCGACATATGCACAAAAATTTGCGGAATGCATTATAAATGATGGGATGCATATGTATGCGTTTTTTAAGCGTTTTTATAATGTTTTTATAGTGAAAAAACACGAAAAATCCTGAACGTGTGCACACAGCCTCATGGCTAAATTATAAAATTTATATGTACCTGAAACCGTGATAAAAATTGATAAAAATTGATAAAAAAATCATTTAATTTTTCCAATATTAAACAAAGTTTTATATTGCCATGTCAATGAAAAAAAAAGCAAAACTAAAAAGTATTATGAGTGCTGTAAAGAGGAAAGATGAAGGAGAAACGATACTTGTTGATTACAATCTGTATTAAAATGTAAAAATATAAATCTTGGTATTTTCACACTGACCACTGTGAAATTTTTAGTCTCTAACTTCCTGTTGTTTCAGGAAACAACATATGGATATTAGCCACAATGAATAGACGCCGACCCTATCTTTTGTGTTGAAGCATCTAATGAGCAGTCATTGTGAAGGGAGGGAGTACAAAGTCAACTGTGACATCGCCAATTGGGAATGCTAGATTCTGTGTTATCAGCTCTGTAGAGAGGGTTTACCTGTCATTGTTATCCCGGCTCTGATGATAAGCAGCCTGCTGAAAACTCTTGTGGCCAGTGTGAAATTTGGACTAGTGTGAAAACTGCAAGTTTACTAATAAAATAATCAATAAATTAGCTAATAACGTTACACATAAACCTTATTTAAACAATAATCATTTTCTGATTATATTTTCCCCCAAATGGTGACTATTATAGAAGCCTTGTATGCTGCAGCTAAATTATTTCACTATAACCACAAAAATATTATCAAATAAGGTTGAAGTAGATTTAATCAAGATTTTTGTGCTTTGTTTGAAACAAGAAAAAATTCTGGCTTTTTTTTTTAAAGAAACGGCTCAACTTTTGTCGGCAGACAATTTTGTTTTAAAGGACTTAGCTACAATACCTTACGCGGTCTAACCAGAGTATGACTATTTGTGGGGAATTAAACATACCAGCAGCGTAGCTACCGGGGGGGCAGAGGGGCCTATGTCACTATGTCGCCGATACAGTTACATTCTGCGGCAGAGCAGGGAGAATTGATCTCCCTGCTCTTCTGCTATGGGCCCCTGAGCAGGCGGGGGGGCCTGGTTGCAGCAGTGAGCCTCCGCCCGTCATCGCAAGGTCCACTGTATCGGCATTTAGCCAAAACTGACAGCGGGCGCGATGACCTCACTACCCGGCGCTTGCTGTCTGGAGATAAGCGGAAGCTCGGAGCACCACGGGAACAAGGAGGAAGAGAGGTGAGTATTTATTGTTTTTTATGGAGGCTTCCTTATACTACAGGGTCTGCCTATGGGGGTGCTGCCTTATACTACAGGGTCTGCCTATCAGGGTGCTGCTTTATACTACAGGGTTTGCCTATGGGGTGCTGCCTTATACTACAGGGTCTGCCTATGGGGGTGCTGCCTTGTGCTACAGAGTCTCCATATGGGGTGCTGCCTTATTCTACAGGGTCTGCCTATGGGTGCTGCCTTATACTACAGGGTCTGCCTATGGGGGTGCTGCCTTATACTACAGGGTCTGCCTATGGGTGCTGCCTTGTGCTATAGAGTCTGCCTATGGGGGTGCATTATACAATATAGAGTAGACCTATGGGGAGTGCATTATACTATGTTTAGGATGATCTGGTGCATTACACTATATGGAGGCTATCTAGGGGGCCATCATACAGTGTGGAGATTACAGTGAGGGGCCATCATACAGTGTGGGAATTACAGTGAAGGGGCCATCATACAGTGTGGGGATTACAGTGAAGGGGCCATCATACAGTGTGGGGATTACAGTGAAGGGGCCATCATACAGTGTTGGAGCCATCAAACTCTTTGGGGACTACTGTGTAGGTGGTACTATACAGTGAGGGGTCATCATACTGTGTATAGGGGAGCTGTACAGGGGGGGAGACTCGGGACATTATTAAATGTAAAGTGGGTATTTATTGTTATAGAGGAACTCTGGTTACTGTGATTGTCAAAGGGGCACACAGGGCAATATTACTTTCTAGGGGGCAAAATATGGGCACTGTTTTCTAGGGCACTTGCACCCGGCATTACTATATTATAGAGGGTTGTTTCAGAATTTAGAAGTCACAGAGAACCACACAGCAGGTGCAGTAATAGGGACACATATGGCAGCAGCGGCTCAGCATTGGGATATTAGCAGGATGAGGAATTTGTGCAGGTTGGGGAATAGATGGTGATGGTGCTGAAAATATGAGGCGTGAAACGTGTCTTTGTTGTTTTCTCTGTAGCTGAGTCGTGTCTGGAAGAAGTTGTCATGTCGGTCTGGGCCAGATGGAAAAGACAGAAAAAGTGAACGATTCCATCAGAAAGAAGGTCAGTGGTAAGTCACCATCTATAACTCTGCTGTGATCTCTTACATGTTCTGCAGGGCTGGTATTTACCACTGACCATATGGCGGTAATATCTATGTTGGTCTTTATTTAGAGATTATTTTCATGAACAGCGCAGTTATCTGCTGAGGTTCTCCTCTACTATTAGAGTGCGTCACCGAGTTGCAATCAAGGTTACCTGGTTAGGGGCCCATTCAGAAGTTTTGCCCCCCCTGAACCAAAACCCTAGCTACGCCTCTGAAACATACCCTATTTTCTGCTCTAAACAACCCCCAAACAACCAACAATGTGAAGACGTAGGAACCGATTCATTAAGATTTGGGTTGCACACACCAGTCTTAATGAAGGGCTTCTCGGAATACGCCACTTAATGAAGTTGGCGCAACTTCTCATTTGCGTACGCCTCCTTGTGACCCGCAAGAAGTGTTACTCGAGTCCATGACTTGTAATATTTCTGGCATATAAAATGCCAGCACTTTTGATGAATTTGACAGGCAGGTGTTACCATGCTTTACCCTGCCCCCTCCCCAGCTCTGACAACACTGGCGTGAAAACCAACATTTTTCTGGAACTCTGGAAAGTTGCAACACTTTACACGAGTGTTCTGGAGAAAATAGTTTAAGTCTTTAATAAGTCCCCCTCCTTCTCATAGACTAAATGCCGTTTATTATAATAAACAAAAATGTCCTATTTAATTTACGGTAATATATCAATTTGTGAGGACAAATGGAAACATATAGGACACCTTTACACAGGAATATTTAACTTGTGGATAGCTCTATTTTACAGAAATGAGAACAATTTCTTTTAGGCAAGAACACAAAGATTTTCACATTTGAACAAATTCTTTTATCCTCTTTTTTGTCTTTAATCCTTTTTTCTGGCAAAACAAAGTTGTAAAGTAATGTAAAAAATGCAAGACAGGGCTAAAACTTTGCAATGCAACTTTAAGATGATGCACTGCTATGTACAATACAAGTGATTTGGATGAACGCAGCTTCAAGTCCCATAAAGGGACTAAGAAATACAGTAAAAAGTGAAAAACGTGATCATTAATACCATGGAGCAATCTACTTCTGGTAACAATGGCTTTTAATGTTTTTTTCATCATAAAACTTATCGCACCCAATGACCAAACATTTTGCGTGTTTGTTGGATAATTTCCTGCCGATATTAGGGAACGAGCGTTCTGAACTCGTTCCCTGCATGTTGGCTTGTCTTAATGGACCATTAGTGTTGTGGGTTTCATAATGCTTATCTTACCATTCTGTTATATACGTTGTGGTTAAACGATATCTGAAAAAATCGTTTTATTGATGTCCTTAAAAAAGTTACAATTAATATTTCCCAGATAACATTTGGATATCTTTCTGAGCAAATACACAAAGTCATCTTGGTTGGAATCTACATATTGGTATAGTCTTTCCAGCATTGAATTTCATCCATAATGGTAATTAACCCCTTCATGACCTTGGGATTTTTCGTTTTTCCGTGTTCGTTTTTCACTCCCCTCCTTCCCAGAGCCATAACTTTTTTATTTTTCCGTCAATTTGGCCATGTGAGGGCTTATTTTTTGCGGGACGAGTTGTACTTTTGAACGACATCATTGGTTTTAGCATGTCGTGTACTAGAAAACGGGAAAAAAATTCCAAGTGCGGTGAAATTGCAAAAAAAGTGCAATCCCACACTTGTTTTTTGTTTGGCTTTTTTGCTAGGTTCACTAAATGCCAAAACTGACCTGACACTATGATTCTCCAGGTCAGTACGAGTTCATAGACACCTAACATGACTCGGTTATTTTTTATCTAAGTAATGAAAAAAAATTCCAAACTTTGCTAAAAAAAAAAAAAAAAATTGCGCCATTTTCTGATACTCGTAGCGTCTCCATTTTTCGTGATCTGGGGTCGGTTGAGGGCTTATTTTTTGCGTGCCAAGCTGGCGTTTTTAATGATAGCATTTTGGTGCAGATACGTTCTTTTGATCGCCCGTTATTGCATTTTAATGCAATGTTGCGGCGACCTAAAAAACGTAATTCTGGCGTTTCAAATTTTTTTCTCGCTACGCCGTTTAGCGATCAGGTTAATGTTTTTTTTTAATTGATAGATCGGGCGATTCTGAGCGCGGCGATACCAAATATGTGTAGATTTGATTTTTTTCTTATTGATTTATTTTGATTGGGGCGAAAGGGGGGTGATTTAAACTTTTATTTTTTTTTATTTTTTTCACATTTTTTTTTACTTTTTTTTTTTTAACTTTTGCCATGCTTCAATAGCCTCCATGGGAGGCTAGAAGCAGGCACAACGCGATCGGCTCTGCTACATAGCAGCGATCTGCTGATCGCTGCTATGTAGTAGAAATGGAGGTGTGCTGTGAGCGCCGACCACAGGGTGGCACTCACAGCCACCGGTCATCAGTAACCATAGAGGTCTCTAGGACCTCTATGGTTACCATTCAGACGCATCGCCGACCCCCGATCATGTGACGGGGGTCGGCGATGACGTCATTTCCGGCCGCCTGGCCGGAAGCGGTAGTTAAATGCCGCTGTCTGCGTTTGACAGCGGCATTTAACTAGTTAATAGGTGCGGGCAGATCGCGATTCTGCCCGCGCCTATTACGGGCACATGTCAGCTGTTCAAAACAGCTGACATGTCCCGGCTTTGATGCGGGCTCACCGCGGAGCCCTGCATCAAAGCAGGGGATCTGACCTCGGACATACTATCCCGTCCGAGGTCAGATAGGGGTTAAAGACAATACCTATCTGTATGTGCTGCGCAGAGGTGACCAAGGTAACCTTGTATTAAAGTAAGGAAATATAAATGCTGAGTAACAGAATATGATTTTTTCCAATAACCCATTTTTTCCCTTTTATGGTGTGCTAAAGATTACTCCAAAAATTGATCTCTCTTTGCTGTTTTAAAAGTTCCTAGTTATTTATGTGGAAAATGATGGTGTGGCAGGTTTTCATCATAAGTTTGGACTCGCACATCCGTGTGTAACCTTCGGAATCTGGACTTCAACAAACGGAGTGGTCATGAGTCTCCTGAATTCAACTTGACCATCTCATATATGCTTATGAAGCTGTTGCATTTGTGTTAGACGACCCATGTCCAGTCCATGTATTGCTATCTGTACTCAAGATGGATCTACACTGTTGTGAATTCCGCTCTTGGGCTCCCTCCGGTGGTTGTAAGTGGAACTTTTGTGAGTTCTGCTCTTGGGCTCCCTCTTGTGGTTTCAAGTGGTATGGCTGCTCCTTGGATTTAGCTGTCAGCAGCTGCTTCTACTGATTGTCTTTTCTGCTCGGCTATTTATGCCTGGCTCTTTCCTTCAGCCAGTGCCACTTGTAAATGGTTCCTGGTTGGATTCACATCTCTTTGGATTTCCCTGTTATCCTGACCAGTTCAGCAAAGCTAAGTTCTTGCTTGCTCTTTTCTGTCCACAGATTGTGGACTTATCCGTTCTGTGCTTTCTATGTTTGTCCATTTTATCAGTATGAATTATCTCTGTGTTGCTGGAAGCTCTGGGAAGCAGATTTACCCTCCACACCTTTAGTCAGGTGTGGAGATTTTTGTAATCTCTGCGTGGATTTTTGTAGTGTTTTATACTGACCGCACAGTAATCCATCCTGTCCTATCTATCTAGCTAGACTGGCCTCCTGTGCTCATCCTGGTTTCATTCTGTGTACGTCTTTTCCCTCTCCACTCACAGTCATTATTTGTGGGGGGCTAATCTATCCTTTGGGGATTTTCTCTGAGGCAAGATAGTTTTCCTGCTTCTATCTTTAGGGGTAGTTAGAACTTAGGCTGTGACGAGGTGCCTAGGGAGAGTTAGGAGCATCCCACGGCTATTTCTAGTGTTGTGTTGAGCTTAGGGACTGCGGTCAGTACAGATACCACTTCCTTCAGAGCTCGTTCCATATTGCTCCTAAACCACCAGATCATAACAGTACAAGTGGCCATAAATGAATTAAATGCATCTCAAAAAGAAGGAAAAAATTCTGAGCCATTTTTTTTCTGTGCTCTTTTTGTCTTTTTTTTTTTTTTTCCTCTTGACCTTTGAGTGGTGCAGGATTTGTGCTCTGGCATGGATGTTCAGTGTTTGTTTTCTCGTGTGGATCAACTTGCTGCAAGAGTACAGAGTATCCAAGATTATGTTGTCCAGACTGCGGCTTTGGAGCCTAAAATTCCTACTCCTGATTTGTTTTTTGGAGACAGATCCAAGTTTTTGAACTTTAAAAATAACTGCAAATTGTTTTTTGCTTTGAAACCCCGTTCTTCTGGCGATCCCATTCAGCAAGTAAAAATCATCATATCCTTGCTGCGTGGTGACCCTCAGGACTGGGCATTCTCCCTTGAATCAGGGGATCCGGCATTGCTGAATGTATGATGAACCTAACTCTGTGGATCATGCAGAAAAAACCCTGTTGGCCTTGTGTCAAGGTCAGGAAGCGGCAGAATTATACTGCCAGAAATTTAGGAAATGGTCTGTGCTTACTAAATGGAATGAGGATGCTCTGGCTGCTATTTTCAGAAAGGGTCTTTCTGAAGCCCTTAAAGATGTTATGGTGGGCTTCCCTACGCCTACTGGTTTGAGCGAGTCTATGTCTCTAGCCATTCAGATTGATCGGCGTTTGCGCGAGCGCAAAGCTGTGCACCATATGGCAGTGTCCTCTGAGCAGAGTCCTGAATCTATGCAATGTGATAGGATTTTGACTAAAACAGGACGGCAGGAATTCAGACGTCAGAATAGGCTGTGTTTTTACTGTGGTGATTCTGCTCATGTTATTTCTGATTGCCCTAAACATACTAGGAGGGTCGCTAGGTCTGTTACCATTAGTACTGTACAGCCTAAATTTCTTTTATCTGTGACCCTGATTTGCTCATTGTCGTCCTTTTCTGTCATGGCATTTGTGGATTCATGCGCTGCCCTGAACCTAATGGACTTAGAATTCGCCAAGCGCTGTGGTTTTTCCTTGCAGCCTTTACAGAGCCCTATTCCTTTGAGGGGCATTGATGCTACTCCATTGGCCAAGGATAAACCTCAGTACTGGACGCAGATGACCATGTACATGGCTCCTGCACATCAGGAAAATTGCCGTTTTCTGGTGTTGCATAACCTGCATGATGTTGTTGTACTGGGTTTTCAATGGTTACAGGAACATAATCCGGTGCTGGATTGGAAAACTATGTCTGTGACTAGTTGGGGTTGTCAAGGGGTACATAGTGATGTTCCTTTGATGTCAATTTCCTCTTCCCCCTCTTCTGAGGTCCCTGAGTTTTTGTCGGATTTCCAGGATGTATTTGATGAGCTCAAGTTCAGTTCCCTTCCTCTACATAGGGACTGTGATTGTGCTATTAACTTGATTCCAGGTTGTAAGTTCCCTAAGGGCCTACTTTTCAATCTGTCTGTGCCAGAGCATGCCGCCATGCGGAGCTATGTTAAGGAATCTTTGGAGAAAGGGCATATTCGGCCGTCTTTGTCACCATTGGGAGCGGGTTTCTTTTTTGTTGCTAAGAAGGATGGCTCCTTGAGACCCTGTATAGATTATCGTCTTCTTAATAAGATCACGGTCAAATTCCAATACCCCTTGCCTTTGCTTACTGATTTCTTTGCTCAGATTAAGGGGGCTAGTTGGTTTACTAAGATTGACCTCCGAGGGGCATATAATCTTGTTCATATTAAACAGGGTGACGAATGGAAAACTGCATTAAATACGCCCGAAGGCCATTTTGAATACCTTGTGATGCCATTTGGGCTCTCTAATGCTCCATCTGTGTTCCATTCCTTCATGCATGATATTTTCCGCAATTATCTTGATAATTTCATGGTTGTATATTTGGATGATATTTTGATTTTTTTCCGATGATTGGGAGTCTCGTGTGAAGCAGGTCAGGATGGTGTTCCAGATCCTTCGTGATAATGCTTTGTTTGTGAAGGGGTCTAAGTGCCTATTCGGAGTTCAGAAGGTCTCTTTTTTGGGTTTTATTTTTTTCTCCCTCGTCTATAGAAATGGATCCTGTTAAGGTCCAAGCTATTCATGACTGGATTCAACCCACATCTGTGAAGGGCCTTAAAAAATGTTTGGGCTTTGCTAATTTCTATCGCCGTTTCATTGCCAACTTTTCCAATGTGGTTAAGCCCCTTACTGATTTGACGAAGAAAGGCGCTGATGTGATGAATTGGTCCTCTGCGGCTGTTGAGGCCTTTCGGGAGCTTAAACGCCGATTTACTTCTGCCCCTGTGTTGCGTCAGCCGGATGTTTCTCTTCCTTTTCAGGTGGAGGTCGACGCTTCTGAGATTGGGGCAGGGGCCGTTTTGTCTCAGAGGGAATCTGATGGTTCTTTGATGAAACCGTGTGCTTTTTTTTCCAGAAAGTTTTCGCCTGCGGAACGCAATTATGATGTCGGCAATCGGGAGTTGTTGGCTATGAAGTGGGCGTTTGAGGAGTGGCGACATTGGCTTGAGGGAGCTAAGCACCGCGTTGTGGTCCTGACTGATCATAAGAATCTGATTTACCTCGAGTCGGCCAAGCGGCTGAATCCTAGAAAGGCTCGATGGTCCCTGTTTTTCTCCCGTTTTGATTTTGTGGTCTCGTATCTTCCGGGATCTAAGAATGTTAAGGCTGATGCCCTCTCTAGGAGTTTTTCGCCTGATTCTCCTGGAGTCCTTGAGCCGGTTGGCATTCTTAAGGAAGGGGTGATTCTTTCTGCCATCTCTCCTGATTTGCGGCGGGTGCTTCAGGAATTTCAGGCTGATGGGCCTGACCGCTGTCCTGTGGGGAAGCTGTTTGTTCCTGATGGATGGACAAGTAAGGTGATTTCTGAGGTTGTTCAGTGTTGGCTGGTCATCCTGGGATTTTTGGTACCAGAGATTTGGTTGCTAGGTCCTTTTGGTGGCCTTCCTTGTCACACGATGTCCGTGCTTTTGTGCAGTCCTGTGGGACTTGCGCCCGAGCCAAGCCTTGCTGTTCCCGCGCTAGTGGGTTGCTTTTGCCTTTGCCGATCCCTGAGAGGCCCTGGACGCATATTTCCATGGATTTTATTTAGGATCTTCCTGTTTCCCAGAAGATGTCTGTTATCTGGGTTGTTTGTGACCAGTTCTCTAAAATGGTCAATCTGGTACCTTTGCCTAAGTTGCCTTCCTCCTCAGATTTGGTTCCATTGTTTTTTCAGCATGTGGTTCGTTTGCATGGCATTCCGGAGAATATTGTGTCTGACAGAGGTTCTCAGTTTGTCTCTAGGTTTTGGCGGGCCTTTTGTGCTAGGATGGGCATTGATTTGTCTTTTTCTTCGGCGTTTCATCCTCAGACTAATGGCCAAACTGAGCGAACTAATCAGACCTTGGAGACCTATTTGAGAAGCTTTGTGTCTGCTGATCAGGATGATTGGGTGTCTTTCTTGCCGTTGGCCGAGTTTGCCCTTAATAATCGGGCTAGTTCGGCTACTTTGGTTTCACCTTTTTTTTGTAATTTTGGTTTTCATCCTCGTTTTTCTTCTGGGCAGGTTGAGCCTTCTGATTGTCCTGGTGTTGATTCTGTGGTGGACAGGCTGCAGCAGATTTGGACTCATGTGGTGGACAATTTGACGTTGTCTCAGGAAAGGCCTCAACGTTTTGCTAACCGCCGTCGGTGTGTTGGCCCCCGGCTTCGCGTGGGGGATTTGGTTTGGTTGTCTTCTCGTCATGTTCCTATGAAGGTTTCTTCCCCCAAGTTTAAGCCTCGGTTTATTGGTCCTTATAAAATTTCTGAAATTATTAATCCGGTGTCTTTTCGTTTGGCTCTTCCAGCCTCTTTTGCCATTCATAATGTTTTCCATAGATCTTTGTTGCGGAGATATGTGGTGCCCATTGTTCCCTCGGTTGACCCTCCTGCCCCGGTGTTAGTTGAGGGAGAGTTGGAATATGAGGTTGAGAAGATTTTGGATTCTCGTTTTTCGAGGCGGAGGCTTCAGTATCTTATCAAGTGGAAGGGTTATGGCCAGGAGGATAATTCTTGGGTTGTTGCCTCCGATGTCCATGCCACGATTTGGTTTGTGCTTTTCACTTGGCTCGTCCTGATCGGCCTGGGGGCTCTGGTGAGGGTTCGGTGACCCCTCATCAGGGGGGGGGTACTGTTGTGATTTCTGCTCTTGGGCTCCCTCCGGTGGTTGTAAGTGGAACTTTTGTGAGTTCTGCTCTTGGGCTCCCTCTTGTGGTTTCAAGTCGTATGGCTGCTCCTTGGATTTAGCTGTCAGCAGCTGCTTCTACTGATTGTCTTTTCTGCTCGGCTATTTATGCCTGGCTCTTTCGTTCAGCCAGTGCCACTTGTAAATGGTTCCTGGTTGAATTCACATCTCTTTGGATTTCCCTGTTATCCTGACCAGTTCAGCAAAGCTAAGTTCTTGCTTGCTCTTTTCTGTCCACAGATTATGGACTTATCCGTTCTGTGCTTTCTATGTTTGTCAAGCTTATCAGTATGAATTATCTCTGTGTTGCTGGAAGCTCTGGGAAGCAGATTTACCCTCCACACCTTTAGTCAGGTGTGGAGATTTTTGTAATCTCTGCGTGGATTTTTGTAGTGTTTTATACTGACCGCACAGTATTCCATCCTGTCCTATCTATCTAGCTAGACTGGCCTCCTGTGCTCATCCTGGTTTCATTCTGTGTATGTCTTTTCCCTCTCCACTCACAGTCATTATTTACATAGTAACATAGTAACATAGTTAGTAAGGCCGAAAAAAGACATTTGTCCATCCAGTTCAGCCTATATTCCATCATAATAAATCCCCAGATCTACGTCCTTCTATTTGTGGGGGGCTAATCTATCCTTTGGGGATTTCCTCTGAGGCAAGATAGTTTTCCTGCTTCTATCTTTAGGGGTAGTTAGATCTTAGGCTGTGACGAGGTGCCTAGGGAGAGTTAGGAGCATCCCACGGCTATTTCTAGTGTTGTGTTGAGCTTAGGGACTGCGGTCAGTACAGATACCACTTCCTTCAGAGCTCGTTCCATGTTGCTCCTAAACCACCAGATCATAACACTACACATCCCATGTTTTACAGTCAGGGAGTGAGCATTTTAGAGTGGTGTAGCTAAAGGCATAGTCTTGCCCTGGTTTGTATGGCCTGTCGGTGATTTAAGTCATGAAAGTAAAAAAAATGGGCGGTTGGTTAACAAATTGAGGTGGTGGCTACACAGTAACTGTGGCAGTGACACAGGTTTTGTTGCCAAAGATCACTATTTGCCACTGCTGCATCATGGCGTAATGCAAGTGAATGAGGTCGCGTTCCATAGAGTACAGTGTCAATGACAAGCAAGTCGCAAAAAATCCAACCAGGTCCGACTATTGTGACCTAAGAACTAACAGGCAGGTAGTTGCTAACGCCCTGCCTATCGTGCCCAGCGCCAATCTTTGCTGGCACAGAGAGTTTCCTGACTTCTCCTGCCTGCAATTCTGCTGCTTCTGCTGAAATCACATTGTGCAAGCATTCTTCTTCTCTACTCTGTTGACAGGATGTCACTGCCGATGACATGCTGATTGACAGCCCGCTACCCGCAGCATAAATGCGGGAACCGGCTGTCAATTAGTATGATGTCAAGTCACTCCCCGTCTGCAGAGCATTGTGGAAGAAGACTGATCTGTTGACATAGAGCAGCTGAATCGCTGGCAGGAGTGGTCCATGACCGCTCTGAGCCAGCGGCAGGTAGTTGCTAACCAGTTGACAACTACCTGCCTGTTAATATTTTGGCTAATAATTAAAAAAATATTTAGTACTGGATAACCCCTCTAAGTTTAAATGTTACTAAGATGTACAATGTCAGGTCAAACATAAAAATACTTAAGAAGGTGGATAACAAGTTTTTATTGCTTTGCCCTTTAATGTATATGCTGGGTATTAATGTGCCACTAGGAAGGATGGAAACGAGGATCACGCATACATAATCAGGTTATTTTCATCACGGTTGTGTAGCGTAAAGTATTTCATTGTGGTACTTTAAAGAGGCGACCGACATAACTGTGCCTGAGTTTCTATTTATTACAAGCGGAAATAAGTGTTTTAATAATCTATTATAAGCTGACTGCCTTGATGAGTTTCCCTCTCGCCCTATTAGACTAGACATTAGAAAATTCCAAATAATCTCCTCAGTAAAAAAGGCCCATCTATTTCAATTTTCTGTGCTGTAAATATGTATTTAAGTATGCACAGTAGCTGGTATCCTGATGTACCACTGAGTAAGCTCATTACACTGTACAATCTATTGAATATGATGGGGATGTAGGAAGAAGTTATATTATCTTACAAATAATAAGGAACGAATGTACCAGAACATAACCAAATTAGGGTTATTGATAGGGTTCTATAGAAAAGATGCTATTTGCATAAACAGAAATGATGTTTGATGGAATAAAATGTAGTAAGATGGTGGTAATTCTGTAGAAGAATTTTATAAAAAAAAGAATTTAAGGAATATATTGTAGGCATGATTTACTTTAAGTTTAATTACTGTGTAGATTCTACCTTAAACATGACATGATAAAGTAGTCATTTACTTTAACTCTTTAAAGAGAACCTTTAAACTTAGGATAACATTTTAAAATTGCAGATAAATAGCGTTAGAAAGTGCAGCTCCTGGGAGAAACTTGACTTTATTCCTCCCTGGAGCCACCAGCTTTCAGTCATGCTGTAAGCATTCCCTGGCAGTTTGACTGACAGCCGACTTTGCAGTGCATCAGTGGCTGTAGGTCTAAGTGCCGAGGCATGCTTACACCCACCGCTCGATGACCAGCATCTCCGGCTGCTCCTCTATGACTGAAAGCCAGCAGCTCCTGGAAAAATAAAAGCTGGAGCTGCACTTTCTAATGCTTTTTACCTGCAGATGAACCCTATATCTGCAAGTAAACAGTGGTATTCGGCGTGACAGATTTCCTTTAACTACCCAGCCAATTTTATGTTTTTGGGCTTTGATCTTTTGGTCTTTGATCTTTCCCTCCCCTTCTTCCAGGAGTCATAACATTTTTAGATTTCGGCTTACATAGTTATATGAGGGCATGTTTTTTGACATGTTGTAAATTTGATTGACGCCATTCCCTTTACCAATGAATGTACGGAAAAATGGAAGTGTGGTGAAATAGTGAAATAAAGAAATGCAGTTTGCTGTTGTTTATTGGTGTTCACTTTGAGATAAAAATTACACGGCGATGTTATTTTCCAATTCAGTGCAGTATCAAATCTTGTGTAGTTTTCGGGTACACACAGGGCCGTATTTAGAGTTTCTGCTGCCCTAGGCACTTTTAGTGAAAGTCGCCTTTTGCAGCAGATCTGGCAGTTTTTCTGCATCTGCCACGTAACGGATCACTTACGGCAACACTGTGTTTGGTTTCATTCATTCCCTATGGGATTTGCGGCACTTGCTGTGATCTGGGAAATGCGGTACCATACCTCCCAACTTTTGAAGAAGGGAAAAAGGTGTAAAGGTTGCGGCGCACGCAGTGCGGCGCGGCAAATTTTAGGCCACGCCTCTGACCACACCCATTTCACAACTAACCACACCCATATCCAAGTCCCAACCACACCCATTCAGCACTGCTGATCACACTGTTTCATATACAATAATTAAAACCAAAAAAATATGGCCATGTAGTGCTCCATACTGTATAATGGCTACGCAGTGCTCCACATACTGTATAATGGCCACACATGATGCTCCATACTGTATAATGGCCACACATGATGCTCCATACTGTATAATGGCCACACATGATGCTCCATACTGTATAATGACCGCACATGATGCTCCATACTGTATAATGACCTCACATGATGCTCAATACTGTATAATGACCTCACATGATGCTCCATACTTTATAATGGCCCCACATGATGCTCAATACTGTATAATGACCGCACATGATGCTCCATACTGTATAATGACCTCACATGATTCTCAATACTGTATAATGACCTCACATGATGCTCCATACTGTATAATGACCTCACATGATGCTCAATACTGTATAATAACCGCACATGATGTTCCATACTGTATAATGACCGCACATGATGCTCCATACTGTATAATGACCGCACATGATGCTCCATAGTGTATAATGGCCACACATGATGCTCCATACTGTATAATGACCTCACATGATGCTCAATACTGTATAATAACCGCACATGATGCTCCATATTTTATAATGGCCCCACATGATGCTCCATACTGTATAATGACCTCACATGATGCTCCATACTTTATAATGGCCCCACATGATGCTCCATACTGTATAATGACCTCACATGATGCTCCATACTTTATAATGGCCCCACATGATGCTCCTTACTGTATACCGTAATGACCTCACATGATGCTCCATACTTTATAATGGCCCCACATGATGCTCCATATTGTATAATGACCGCACATGATGCTCCATACTGTATAATGGCCCCACATGATGCTCCATACTGTATAATGGCCCCACATGATGCTCCATATTGTATAATGGCCATGGCTCATATCCCCCCCCTCCTCCTGTATGCATGGCTCATAATCCCCCCCCTGTATGCATGGCTGGTGGCTCATAATCCCCCCCCTGTATGCATGGCTGATGGCTCATAATTCCCCCCCCCCTGTATGCATGGCTGATGGCTCATAATCCCCCCCCTGTATGCATGGCTGATGGCTCATAATCCCCCCCCCGTATGCATGGCTGATGGCTCATAATCCCCCCTCCCCTGTATGCATGGCTGATGGCTCATAATCCCCCCCCTGTATGCATGGCTGATGGCTCATAATAACCCCCTGTGTGCATGGCTGATGGCTCATAATTCCCCCCCCCTCCCTCCCTATGCATGGCTGATGGCTCATAATCCCCCCTCCCTCCCTATGCATGGCTCATCTCTCCACCCACCTCCCCCGCTCCTTCTTCCAGGCCATCTTGCATGGCACGGGTGGCTTACCATCCTCCCTCCGCCCCCTATCCCTCATACTCACCTGTCAGCTGCCTGTCCCACACGCTGCGCCGACATCCCTCCAGCACCGGCTCTGTCCCGCCGCAGCGCCTTCTTCCTGAGTGAGCGGTCATGTGGTACTGCTAATTAAGGTCATGAATATGCGCATATTCATGACCTTAATTAGCGGTACCACATGACCGCTCACTCAGGACGCGCTACAGACGCTGAGACCAGGCATCGCTGGAGCAGGTGAGTATCGTCTTCAAGGAGGGTGGGTGGGACTCGGAGGCGGGGGGACTCGGAGACTTGGAGGTGGGGGGACTCGGAGGTGGGGGGGACTCGGAGGTGGGGGGGACTCGGAGGCGGGGGGGCGGGGCTGTCGGTCGCGTTTTTGACCCGGGACTTATTAAAAAAAAACAAACAAAAAAAAACACCTTGCTCAGGTGCCGCCCTCCGCATTGTCGCCGCCCTAGGCACGTGCCCTCGCGTGCCTAGTGGCAAATACGGCCCTGGGTACACGACACACAATGTTTTGATCGCTATTTATTGCAGTTTTTAAGTTGGGATGCTAGGACCAAAGAAATGCTGCTTGGACTTTTACTGATGCAGTTATTTTAATTATGTCTGTTTATTTTTTAATTATTTTTTAATTTGTTTATTTTCGGATGAGGAAAAGGGGGGTCATTAGATTTTTCTGTTATTTTTTATTATTATTTAAAAACATTTAATTTAATTTGTCATCTTTTTTTCCGTTCCTCTAGGAAACTTGATTTTGCTATTGTTTGATCGCTCGTACAATAAATTACAATTCTTTATTTTCATTATATACTTCAATATCCGTCTCCTATGAAGATTCGGTAAACAGCAGATTGGAGATCACTGTTTTCTTTGCTGTTGGAGGCAGATGTTGGCTGTATAACACAGCTGACATCCTACTTTAGATGGATCAGTCTCCGCTCCTGAGTGGGCTCCATGCAATATGACCTGATCTATAAAGAAAATAAATGTCACAAGTGTTTTTTTTTTTTTTAATGACTTTACAGTAGAGAATCACTAAGGCCAGTTAATGGCTTCAGTGGCCACGTGAATAATGGACAGAGCATCACTTCCATAGGACTGACTTGGGCCATTGAAGCAGTGGGGGATTCAGGTATTGGTTATTTTTATACCCCTTTTAAATACAATATTCAATGATGAATGATTTCTATTGGTGTAGCCTGACCTATACGACCCCAAGTGATTCTGAGAATAAAAGGGATGCAGTGTTGGTATATGAATGCAATCCCTTTTAATTCTTCCATGATTTCTCCATTCAATTTTAGTTTAAGCCAGCATCACTAACCTGGGAGAGAAATAGAAATGAATGTACATGTGCAGCAATAAGTACATTTCATTCTACAGATCAGTGAGGGTCACGGCATTCACACCGCATGATTAGAACAGGTAGTATGCCAGGTCATCACATAAAGGGAATCTGTCACCAAGCTTTGGCTACCCCATCTGATATATAGGCAAAGACCCTGATTCCAGTGAAGTCACTTATTGGGCTGCTTCCTGCAGTTTTGATAACATCACTGTTTGCTGTAGATCTATCAGTTCCGAAGGCTGAGATCTATATAATCCGGCCCACACCATTGATTGGCAGCTTTCTGCGTACTCTGTGCATAGGCAGAAAGCTGCCAATCAGTGGTGGGCGGGGTTATATAAAGTTCATGAATATGGAGGGCTACATGGCAGCAGATTTAGTAGTCTACTAGTGATGATCTTTTAGGGTCTCTGCCTCAGCACTATGCTGCTCTCAGATTAGTTGGCAAAAACCTAACATCTAATTCCTTTTTTGGTGGGATAATTAAAAATGCCTAAAATGATAAAATGCAGAAACAGCGATAGATGAAATACACTGGCCAATTGCTTAGGACGATGGGCTTCGGTTCCAGTAGATTGTCTAACACGGCACGTTCTGTAGCACATTCTCGGATTTCCAGCCACGTGGTGGGCAGCCTCATTTTCTGCTATTGTGCTGGTTTTGCTGAGGACACCGTACTAATTGTTGCACGTAATATTCTCTTGTCTTTTTCCTTCCTTCCTTGTCCTAAAATCAGCTTACTGCAGTTAAATATTTCAGATAAGGCAGAAGAAGGAGCCTAGAATCCTATGTACATCGTCTTTCCTGTGTTTAAGCCTATTACTGGCACAGGGAACATTTCAGAGTCTAAACTAACAGAGAACAATAGCTTGTACTCAGCAACAAAATCCATGAACTAGTCGCAGATTTGTGCCGTCGTGCCTGATACGCTTTGCATGTTAGATTTGTGAACATTATGACGGTAGATTTATTAATTGCACTTCCTCTTATATCTTTTCGTACACATAGTGCTGATGAGCGCAGTTAGATGTTGACATGTCAAAAAAATGCTGAAAATCCTCTTCTAATTAGCTTCCGACTGGTTTTAATGGGAGAAATAGCGCTTTTTGTTCGGTGTGTCTGCATGCAATGATATTTAATTTAAACAATTTTTACAATTTTCTGTCCAGAAAACACGCCAAATCTATTGTCTATTGGTTTTGTGCTGCTTGAACTGTGTCAAGAGCCATGTGCTCAATAAAAAATGCTCTGGCCACGTTGTTGGCGGGGGTACAGGATGTGGGCATATGCTACAGGATCTAAAAAGTTCCTGCAGTCCCTGTCCCTCATGGCCTGCATCAAGAGGGCTGTGTCTGTAATTCCCTTAGAAACGTATAGAGAGATCTCACATGGATGGATCCCAGATGAGCGATTTTTTTTTTCCGTTAATTATATGTGTGCATGAAAAAATTGCCACATACACTAGTTCCTTCCGTAAATCGGATTAGACTCACCCATTCAAGGCTATGGGTGCGTTAAAAAAAAAACAATTTTTGTTTGCAGATACATTGCAATTCTGTAACATAGGAAGCTGGGAATGGTCTTGAAAATGGTTAATAGCTGCTGTCTTAAAAAGGATTGTATACGGACTGATGAGAAAAAAGTGAGAAAAAAATTGTCCAACTTTTCTGGATGAAACTCTGAATGATTTTTATATGATCTTAATCACAGACAGCACACGGACTGCACACGGATAGCTGTCCACTATTTATCGAAGACCCATAGAATGGCTCATTTTCATTCCTGACTTGGATCAAGAATGGACAAGTATCTGGGAAAAAAAGAAATGTTAACAGCTCCATAGATTATACGAGACAGAAACAGGTGCGTGAAGAATTGAAGTCTGAATGAGGCCTCAGCTCCATCCTGATGGGGCCAATTTCCAATCTGATGTTTTCAATTTTTTTCTCCCCTTTTTCCAAGATCCATAACTTTTTTAATTTTTCTGTTCATATAGATGTTTGATGGATTTTTTTTGGTGGAACGAGTTAAAAATTTGAATGACACCATTTATTTTACCACATATTGTACTGGAAAATGGGAAAAAATACCAATATCTATCAGTCCATTAAAAAGAGACAGCAACATTTTTTTTTTCTCACGGAGCCATAGACTTTCATTGCCGAGTTTGATCAGACATTTGGATTGATATTGGAAATGTCTTCGCAAAATAACACAGACATATGAACAGCCCCATAGACCATCATAGGTGTGAGTGCTATCTGTAAAAAAAACACTGCTAGCACTTGTAATAGAAAAAGTGACATGTTAATGAGCGCCTACTATTTTTGTCTTTTAATGGGCTCCTTTTGTAAACTTTGTGAGAACAAGCTTACTGATGGATTCTTAGATAATTTATTATGCAGGCAACAATAGACAGTGCAACACATCGAATATATAAAGCTGAATGTGTGTGTGTGTGTGCAATCACACGTCTGGACCCCGAGAGCGTCATAGGCTATGTTGTGAGGCGAAATTTTAACCCCGTGTGTTCCAATTCACGAAACAATTTTGCCCCTATCTACATAATGGGGAAAAAGTGAAAGGAAAAGTGTTGGAGACAAATTGATAGCTGCCAGATGTGAACAAGGGAGACTTAAAGAATGAGAGCGATGGCGCCAAAGAGTATATACCGTACAGTTGCTAAGGTGGGGCCCCCGACGAGGGATACTCACCACACACGGGGATATGAACACACACACAAAATGCGCCACACACTGTGATGTGCTTGAACACACATACCACCCTCAGCACACATTTCACCACACATACACCAACCTCGCCACATAAAAGTCGAAACACAAAAGTCGCCACTCAATTCTCACCACACGCAAAATTCGCCACTTACAAAACTTGCCACATGCAAAACTAGGCTCACGCAAAACTTGCCACACGTGCAAAACTCAACTCATTGAAAACTCGCCACACGCAATACTGGCACACACGGAAAAATTGCCACATGCACAAAAGTTGCAACACATGCAAAAGTTGCCTCACACAAAACTTGCGCATACTCAAAACACACCACACATAAAACTCGCCAAGCGCAAAACTCGCCATGCGCAAAACTTGCTGCACACAACTTGCTACACTAACCTGTCACATGCAACTCGACACACAAAAAGTTGCTGCACGCGTGTCGCCACACAAAACTCATCTCACAAAAGTTGCTACATGCATGTCGCCACACGCCACTCAACACACACAACTTGACACATGAAACTCGCCCTAAAACACACATAAGTCTGGTATTATTCTTCAAAAATAAAAATCTGATTAATAAGCAGACAAACTACAAGAGCAACAAATGTATGATATAGGAAATACGACAGCTGTCAGTCACATGACCCATCTATTATGTATATGTGTGAGCTAATATATACTGCCAGGGGAGAGGGCTTCCTGTTGGCTGGGATTTATGAGGCTGCCAATAGCAACCAATCACAGCTCAGCTCCTATTTTGCTACAGTTAATTCATCTGAGCTCTGATTGGTTAATATAGGCAACAAAGGACATTCTTAGTATAACAAAGCTTGTGTGAGGTAATAGCATGTCAGTTAGGGTGTGTTGGTGGAAAGGCTGATGTCAGTCACATTATCTCTATGTGAGAGGATATAGAAACTGCCAGTTACAGACTATTTTTACCACAATAATGCCTCATAAGAAAAGGAATTCCATGGCACGAATGTCAGCTGATGCGAAAAGAAAAGCTGCATTACGGGCCAATGAAAAATGTGAAGACTGAGAAACAAGGCTGACACACATGAGAACAGCAGCTGCTTCCTCAAGAGCCAATGAACTTTCTGAGCAGAGGGAAGAGAGGCTTGCAGACAAGACAACAAGAGCTGCTTCCTCAAGGGGTAATGAACTTTCTGAGGAGAGGGAAGTGAGGCTTGCAGACATGAAAACAAGAGCTGCTTCCTAAAGAGCCAATGAACTTTCTGAGGAGAGGGAAGCGAGGCTTGCAGACAAGAAAACAAGAGCTGCTTCCTCAAGAGCCAATGAACTTTCTGAGGAGAGGGAAGCGAGGCTTGCAGACAAGAGAACAAGAACTGCTTCCTCAAGAGCCAATAAACTTTCTGAGGAGAGGGAAGAGAGGTTTGCAGATAAGAGAAGAAGAGCTGCTTCCTCAAGGGCCAATGAGTCATCTCAGCAGAGAGAAGGCCGACTTGCCAATAAGAGAATTGCTATTTCTTCCACCAGGGCACAGGAAATGGTTGGAGATTTGAAACATGCTGCCTTTTGTTACCAGTCAGACATAAACTATCAGGATAATCCTAAACTTCAGATAGGAAAAATGGACGTGGTAGCATGTACTGCAGTGCCCTAAAATGGCAAGATGAACCGCCAGGTTTATGTTGTGCAAATGGCAAGATAAAGCTTCCACCTTTCCTGTCACCACCAGATCCCCTAAAGTCTCTGATGACACGTAACAGTACAATATCAAAGCATTTCTTGGACAACATCCGGAAGTACAACTCCTGCTTCCAAATGACATCATTCGGTGCAACAAAAGAAATGTTTGCAACAGGATTTATGACGACATTTAAAGTTCAAGGACAGGTTTACCACTCAATTGGCTCACTGCTTCCAATACAAGGAGAAGAACCTCAATTTATTCAACTCTTCTTCATGGGAAATACAGAAGCAGAGGCTCAGTGGAGATGCTCTTTAATTCCTAACACTCGTCTTATTGTTACTATTTTGCAGCAGTTCCTTCACTCCAACAATCCATATATTCAACTTTTCAAGACTGCACTTTAATGCATGCCAAATGACGATTACAAGGTTGTCATTCGAGCACCAAAACACCACAAGGAGATCAGCGACGTTTCAATGCTCCCACATTTGATGAGGTAGCCATCTTGATTGTAGGTAATGATTTTCAAAGCCGTGACATTGTGCTTCAGAAAAGGAACAATAGTTTGCAACGAGTAGCAGAAACTCACAGGTCCTATGATGCACTGCAATATCCTATCATCTTTTGGCAGGGACAAGATGGCTATCACTTTGGAATACCTCATACAGATCCTACAACAGGCAACCCTTCAGGAACAAAGTGTCTGCCATGGACGTCTATGCATATAGGATCATGACAAGATTTGCAGAGGAAAATCACATCTTGAAATGCAAACACCTCTTCCACCAATTTATTGTTGATATGTATGCAAAGATTGAGAGTGAACGTCTTTTATATATCCGACTAAATCAAAAGAAGCTCAGGGCAGAGGAATATATTCACCTTAGAGATGCTGTTGCAAATGATGCTGATCCAAAAGAGTTGGGGAAAATGGTTATTCTTCCATCAACTGTCACTGAAAGCCCACGACACATGCATGAATGCACAAAGGATGCAATGACTTATGTGAGAAAGTATGGGCGTCCAGATCTTTTCATCACCTTTAATTGCAATCCTGTCTGGGAGGAAATTGGAGGGCACCTGTTGCCAGGCCAAAAAAACAGTGAATCGCCGTGACCTTATTGCTCGGGTTTTCAAACAGAAACTTTCAAAAATGACTAATTTCATCAGAAAATCACATATTTATGGTGAGACGCAGTGCTGGATGTATTCAGTTGAATGGCAAAAAAGAGGCCTTCCTCACGCCCACATCTTGATCTGGCAGAAACAAAAAATACAGCCTACCGAAATTGACAATATCATCAGTGCCGAATTGCCAGACCTTCAGATTGACCCATTGCTGTTTGACACCACAAAAACCAAAACAAATGAACAGCGCTCCAGCCGGGTGTTATAGTATCAAAAGAAAGTATTTATTCAGCCATGGTAAAGCGACGTTTCGACCACAATTTGGTCTTTTTCAAGCATACAAAATAGTACAAATGGCTGGCTTAAATAGTGTAGATACCGCACAGGGCACCAATGACCATCAAGTCCCAGCCCACATTAAAATACTATACAAAAATACATCACATAACAAACATCAGAAATACGTGTGTTACTTAGTCTCCAATACTAATAAATCCACCATACAAATCAATCCAATATTCCATATATAAATGCAGATCTGTGCTTTGTTTATCTTATATCCAGCAAATCCGCTTGATGCATCATCGTTTCCATAGAGATCTTCACTCAACAGGTCCAATCACATTAGGGTCTTCCTGGCTAATCAGGTTCAATAGAAAATTGCGGCACCAAAAAGGAGAAACATCCTATCCATGCATTCCATATATCAAGCGCCACCTAAATAGCTAATCCGGCATATCCTTCTATACTGAATATACCTGCATCATCGCCATGCGTCCATATCCCGGCATCACCACCGAGTCGCAGATCCTCACAGAGACCACAGCGCAGGCGCGCCACATACCAGCCACGCCCCCATCACATGATCACAATGAGGACACGCCCATCAGCGACGTGCACATACGTCATACAGCGGTGGTCTCATGTGATCATGGCTCAGGCCGGTTACCCGGGAGACGTCAGAAAACAATGGGTGTGTAATTAACAAATTGGAATGAAGCCTAAAAAGAGAAGGAACCTAGAAGGGAAACAACTATTATAGCGACAGAGCCGTAATATATCATGATGACACAATCAATAATAGGAAAAGGCAAACATAATGGGACTGTCGGGAGACAGACGGGAGACAATATAACCAAAACAGATATAACATATCCATGTCTTATATATGGTATATTCAATATACTAATTATGTACATAGTCCAACCCTTGAAGTGTCCCAAACCCTCCGTCCCCCAACTGTCACATTCATTGCCTATATCAAATAAGACAAAAACATATATTAATAAAAAAACACGCAAAACCACCAGTGTCTAAAAAACATCATAAAGACAATGATGACAATCACCCTAAGAGAGAAGAAAAATCCATTATGGGGTACATATCTGTAGATTAAAGTCCATATTTAAGCCCCTGGGTTGTAAAGAGCCCAGAGTGTAAATCCATCTCATCTCCTTTTTAAGTATCTGTAATCTATCCCCTCCCCTCCTTAGGGTTGGGACACTATCTATAACTCTAAATCTCAATTGGTTTACCGAATGTTTACTCTCCAAGAAATGTTTAGGGATCGGTAATTCAGTAAGTCCCATCCTGATGGTGCTTTATGTTTACTGACACGGGCCCTCACTTCCATAGTGGTCTCTCCTACATAAGTCAAACCACACGGGCACGTAATCAGGTAAACAACATTACTTGATGTACAGGTATATCTCTCTTTCAAGTAGATCTTCTTCCTGGTATGGGGATGTCAAAAAACTCCCCTTTCAACATGTTATTGCAACAAGCACAGCCCAGACATGGAAAATTTCCATTTCTGGGCACGCTCAAAGTCTGTTGGCATGAAACCTTTGATGTACAAATATCTGATCTAACTAATTTGTCACCCAATTTACGTCCCTTCCTAATTTACCTCATAGGAAGTGATTTAAAACCCATTACAAGAGGTAAACCACGTTGCAAAAGAACCCATTGTTTTTTCAAGATCCCACCAATACGGTTACTACCTGAGTTATAAGTTGACACAAACGGGATGTGTTCACAAGCGCGTTTCATAGAGGTCTTCCTACGGACACTCTCACGTGAGGAATTACGAGCCCTTGCTTTTAACTTATCCACTCCTTCTTTAGGATATCCTCTCGCTATAAATTTGGAGCACATATCCTCTAACCGCTGATGAATTCTGTTTTCATCAGACACTGTTCTCCGAATTCTTAATAATTGACTCCATGGGAGTGAATCTACCATCCTCCTTGGATGATTGCTGTCAAACCGCAAACTATTCCTGTCCGTCTTCTTCACAAAAATATCGGTTTTTAATCTATCCCCATCCTTGTACACCAAAGTATCTAGGAATTGTATTTGAGCTGTCGAATGTGTCAACGTAAATTGTAATTCTGGATATACTCCATTGAGGTTATTATGGAACTCCCCCAATTCCGTCAAATTGCCATCCCATACTAAAAAAATGTCATCAATATAGCGCCACCAGGCTCTGACGTGGTGCTAGAGGTTATAAGTGCAAATGCAGAGTGCTTCTATCTGCGCATGTTACTTCATGTTGTCAAAGGCGCTACATCATTTTCTGACCTGAAGATCGTCGGAGGCCATGTGTGTAAAACATTCAGGGAAGCTTGCCAAAGAAAAGGACTTCTGGAAAATGATGGACACTGGGACATGACCCTCAGTGAAGCAGCAGCCACACAAACCCCATGCGACTAAGACACCTCTTTTCTTTTATTCTAACAACCTGTAGCATTTCAAATCCACTTGAGATTTGGACAAAGTACAAAACTGATCTCAGTGAGGACATACTCATGCAGATTAGAAGGGAAAATCCTCAGCGACTCATCAGCTTCACTGAGGAAATGTTCAATTAAGCTTTAATGCTCCTTGAAGATCAGTCCATAGCAATGTCAGGAAAAGCCTTAAGGTACCTTCACACTAAACAACTTCACAACGATATCGCTAGCGATCCGTGACGTTGCAGCGTCCTGGCTAGCGATATCATTGTGTTTGACATGCAGCAGCGATCAGGATCCTGCTGTGATGTCGTTGGTCGCTGCAGAAAGTCCAGAACTTTATTTCGTCGCTTGACTCCCTGCAGACATCGCTGAATCGGCGTGTGTGACGCCGATTCAGCGATGTCTTCACTGGTAACCAGGGTAAACATTGGGTTACTAAGCGCAGGGCCGCGCTTAGTAACCCAATATTTACCCTGGTTACTATCGTAAAAGTAAAAAACACAAACACTACCAACTTACCTTCTGCTGTCTGTCCCCGGCGCTCTGCTTCTCTGCACTCCTCCTGCATCCTGTGTCAGCGTAGGCCAGCCGGAAAGCAGAGCGGTGACGTCACCGCTCTGCTTTCCGGCCGCTGTGCTCAGTCAGTGCAGGAAAGCAGAGCGCCGGGGACAGACAGCAGAAGGTAAGTATGTAGTGTTTGTTTTTTTTACTTTTACGATGGTAACCATGGTAAACATCGGGTTACTAAGCGCGGCCCTGCGCTTTGTAACCCGATGTTTACCCTTGTTACCGGCATCGTTGGTCGCTGGAGAGCTGTCTGTGTGACCGCTCTCCAGCGACCAAACAGCGACGCTGCAGCGATCGACATCGTTGTTGGTATCGCTGCAGCGTCGCTTAGTGTGAAGGTACCTTTAGGCTATGTGCACACGTTCAGGATTTCTCGCAGAAAATTCCTGAGAAAAACTGGACATTTTCTGCAAGAAATCCGCAAAAAAAACGCTTGCGTTTTTGCCGCGGTTTTGCCGCGTTTTTGCTGCGGTTTTGATGCGTTTTTGCCGCGGTTTTTTCCGGACACTTCCCAATGCATTTTGTAGTGGGAAATCCGCAAAAAAACGCAAAATTAATGAACATGCTGCGTTTTTTACCGCGATGCGTTTTTTCCGCGGAAAAAAACGCATCATGATGCACAAAACATGCGGAATTCATTCTAAATGATGGGATGCTTATTGTATGCCTTTTTTTTGCGGTTTTATAGCGTTTTTATCGTGAAAAACCGCGAAAAAAACGCAACGTGTGCACACAACCTTACAGTTGCTTGGTTTGCCTGCTCCAATAAGAAATCCTGAAGGCATCCAAATGTGTAGGGAGATTTTCATAGAAACAAACTACAATATTGATGAACTGACAGCATTTGTGTCTCAGAAGGAGCCAATATTGGTACCAGATCAAAGGGACGCCTGTAACTATATTTTAAGTTTCAGGGAAACCAACAAAGGTGGGATTGTTTTTCTTGATACTCCAGGTGGAACAGGAAAGACCTTTATAATCAACTCGCTCCTGGCAAAAGTTCGATAAGAAAAAAAATTGCACTTCCAGTGGCATCTTCTGGAATCGCAGCTATGCTTTTAAAAGGTGGCAGGACAGCACATTCGAAATTCAAACTACCACTTAACCTGTTTCATAGTGACAGCCCCATGTGTAATATTGCCAAGGGATCAGGAGTGGCCAAATACCTTCAAAAACGCAGTACCATCATTTGTGATGAATTCACCATGTCACACAAAAGGGCTCTGAAAGCAGTGGACAAACTGCTGCAAGACCTGCATAGCAACAAATATATCATGGGAGGAGTAGTTGTTGTTTTGGCAGGTGACTTCCGCCAAACACTACCTGTTATTCCAAGATCAACCCTGCAGACGAACTCAATGCCTGTCTCAAAGCATCGTACCTTTGGCGAAAAGTAATGAAAATGTCACTGAACACAAACATGAGGGTCTGAATGACAGACAATGTCTCTGCTGGACTGTTTTCGAGCCAGCTGTTGACTTTTGAAGATGGCAAGGCACCAGTAAACTCAACAACTGGACAGATCACCTTCCCAATCATCTTTTGTTGCATTGTGACTTCCATTGAGGAGTTGATAGCAAAGGTTTTTCCAAACATTCAACTCCACTTCAAAAATTTTGGCTGGCTGTGTGAAAGGGCTATTCTAGCTCCCAAAAATGACAGCGTCAACAAGATCAATCTTCAAATTCTAAATCTCCTTCCAGGTGTGTGCACAACCTACAACCTACAAGTCAATGGATACAGTAATAGACCCTGCTCAAGCATTATTTTATCCAACTGAGTTCCTCAATTCCTTGGAGCCACAAGGACTTCCTCCTCACAACCTCTTTCTAAAACATGGATCACCAATTATGCTATTGAGAAATTTGGATCCATCAAAGCTGTGTAATGGAACAAGACTCTTGATTAAGAACCTGTTTCGACATGTAATTGAGGCAACCATTTTGACAGGATGTGCCACAGGAGAAGATGTTTTCATTCCAACAATTCCTCTCATTTCATCTGATTTGCCTTTTGATTTTAAATGCCTCCAGTTTCCTGTTCGACTGGCATTTGCTTTGTCCATCAACAAGGCTCAGGGACAGTCCTTGAAAGTAGTTGGAATCGATTTACAATCTCCATGCTTTTCTCATGGTCAACTTTATGTGGCCTGTTCAAGAGTTGGAACAGCCAAAAATCTGTTCGTCTTTGCACCTGAAGGAAAAACTAAGAATGTCGTTTATCAAAAGGCTCTCGAATAAGTAGTAGAAGATTACTTCACATTACTTGGCCAATTTAGTTACATCTGTGTGGAATTTCTCTGGTGTTGAAATATATGTTGTGAAATGCTTCTATTAGCTTAGTTTTTGCCTTTTAATAATCACATTTATATCTATTTGTTTTGTGGGTTTTGTGTGCAGAATAAATTTTTGTTAACACATTCTATTTTGCTAACAGCAGTTATTAACCCGGGCGAAGCCGGGTAGTGCAGCTAGTATGATATAAAATGCAAACAATGCAAATTTTGAATGAGTTGCTCAAAATACATGCATTTAGTTAAAGGGAACCTGTCAGCATAATCACTTATTTAGTGTGGCAATAATTTTCTTGATGTTATCCAGCTAGGGAAAAAAAACTGTTTGAAATTGGCGCCCGCCGCGCCTGCCAGTAGCAGCTACAGGTGTCTACAGCTGTGATCCAATAGCTGCTACTGCACAAGCGCTGATGGCACCATCTTACTGGAGAAGAAAAAAATAATTCCTCTTTCAAGATGGCTCCACCCACGCAGTAGCAGCTATCCGATCGCAGCTAGACACCGATTGCTGCATCACCCAGAGAGCAGCCACAGTGGTTGTTTTCCGCTCCATCACACTAATTACTTGCTAGAGCTACTATCTGCTGATCAGTTGCAGCATTTTTGGTTCTTGGTTTTTTTTTTGTTTTTTTATGCAAATGGTGCATTCTTTAAGTACTGTCATTTTTTCCTGCACTTTCCCATAGCTGGAAAAAAAATTCACGTAAATGTGAGTTTGTAAAAATCCATAAAATGTTTGAAATTTATAAAAATATTTGTAGTCTGCTGCACATCCCCTCTACTCAAGGTAGGCCTCCATTGTCAGTGTTCTGTACTAATTGGAGTAGACCCAAGTCTTCTGAATCTCCTGTTTGCCTGAAAGTGCTTGTCGCACAAACAAACATTTTAATCAATAGATGTTGGAAAAATAAGTTCCACCATTAAATTTGTAAAAATGTTTTCCTGTGTTGAGATAATCTTATAAATATGCCCATGCTATATTGTGTTGTTTGCAGTGCTCCACTGTGCATATTTGCTCAAATTCATTGTCTGCTCATGCCAGAGCTCCTTGTCATGATGGGGGGAAGCATTCGTCGCTTGTGAGTAGTATACAGAGAGAACCGTAGGGGCTTGCAGTTGCTGCTTTCTGAGGTAACACATTTCCCTTTTTGTTTTATCACCGGAGTAAGTGTTTCTGCCATGTCTCTAGTCTTGTAAGCTCATCATAAATCAAGTCAATGGCATATAAGCTCAGCAGCCAGAGGAATACTCACTACAGTGTTACCTCAGCCAGGCAAATCTGGTACCTGAGGCAGGAAAATGTGTTACCCCAGAAAGCAGCAGCTGCAGCCCTTGCTGTTTTATCTATATACTCACTTATCATATGTGACGTATGCTTTCTTCCCTGGCCAGGAGTGGAGGTATGTCCCAACCATGAACTGGAGGAGCTCTGTATGGTAAGACACAGCCATTACACAGTACATTCCACAGTACATAGCAGGAACATGATTATAAGATTATCTCAGCACAGGGACATGTTTTTTAACCTATCCAATTGTGGAACTTATTATTATTGTAAGAGATATTGACTAAAATATCCTTTGTTCGTGGGACGACCTATTTAATGTTAATATAATAAGTTTTATGTCCCTAAAAATAACTTGATATTAAGACCTTCGTATGAAATTCCTTCATATGTTTTTAAATTGTAGCTAAGCTGGAGCTTCTGTCTGCGTATTTCCCTTATGAAATGGTAAGATCCCGCTTATCTCCTTTATTTGTAAAAATTGTTCTTTAAGCTGTTTGCGGTGGGATTTTGTCCCTGCTTTACCTTGGCTATGACTAAAGTTGAAGCACCAACAGCTTCAGAGTTGATTTTGAGGAGGCAGACGCGTAATGCACAAGAACAGTTCTAGGGTGGGATTGTGTTCCCATGGAAACAAAGTAGTTCCTTAGCTGGAGCAAATCTGCAATGACGAAAAGGGTGGGAAGCAATTAAATAAAATCATATCTTGTGAGGGAAAGGGAAGCACACGATTTTAATAATCTGCATTTCCTTTGTGATTTAAAGCACTGTTTCTCCATAAATCTCTTGTACGAAAATCTCAGTACTTTAACTCAGTTCATTAAAAATTAAAAAGCATTTGAGGGAAAAAAAATGAAAGAAACATTCAAAAGTGTTTATGTCTTTTTAATAATTTATTTGCAAGAGTGGTTTGGAATGAAGTGAGAAGGCTGGCAAATCTGGGGATCAGATATGTCTGGAGTTTTGTTTTACATCTGTTTTTACACTTAGCCTTACAAGACAAAGCAACAAACAGACTAGCAATGTCTGGCATATGTCCGTAGAAGTTTGTGCGCCACTCACTAAATTTAGATAAAATGCTATTTACTACCAGCTGCGTTGCTTCATCATCGTACATAAATCTGAAGCTCTCGCTGTAATTTGCTGGGGAGAAATATTATTTTTGCAGATTACAAATGCCTAGTTTGTTTTTGAATTTTTTTCAGGGGTGGGGGGCTATATAATAAAGAACTTTCTCCAGTTAATCAGCTTTTCCATTTAGTCACTGGGTATACATGAATGAAAGCTAGAAGGTCTTTACATTTTTCAGACGTTTTTGAACATGATTTGTGTAATGCACTCCATTTAAATATATTATCGACTGTTTGGGTTTTTATTTGAAGTGATAACTATTATGGTTCAAAGGGGCATTCTCATGAAGACCACTTGTTTCTCTCATGCTTGGTGTTCAGCTGTTCTCACAAGGGAAGCTGCAGTCAACCACACACTTAGCGTGGTATGTCAGCCAAGTAATGCCTAATTGGATGAGGTTATGCATGAATTCATTAGGCCTGTCACTCTATTATTATTATTATTATTTATATAGCACCATTGATTCCATGGTGCTGTACATGAAAAAGGGACGGTTACATACAAATTACAGATATCACTTACAGTAAGCAAACTAACAATTACAGACTGATACAGAGGGGCGAGGACCCTGCCCTTGCGGGCTTACATTCTACAGGATGGTGGGGAAGGCGACAATAGGTTGAGGGTTACAGGAGGTCCGGTGTTGGTGAGGCGGTAGCTTCAGGAGTGGTGAGGAGGCAGCGGGGTCAGTGCAGGCTGTAGGCTTTCCTGAAGACGTGGGTTTTCAGGTTCCGTCTGAAGGATCTGAATGTGGTTGATAGTCGGACGTGTTGGGGCAAAGAATTCCAGAGGATGGGGGATATTCGCGAGAAGTCTTGGAGCCGGTTGGGTGAGGAGCGAATAAGTGGAGGACCGGAGATTACATGAGGGAAGATATCGGGAGATTAGTTCGGAGATATGTGGATGATACAGGTTATGGATGGCTTTGTAGGTTAGTATTAGTAATTTGGCCTGGATACGTTGAGGGAATGGGAGCCAGTGAAGAGATTTGCAGAGGGGGAAGCAGAGTATCGAGGAGAGAGATGAGTTTTTCGGCCAGCAGAGTTAAAGTTAAGAATGGACTGGAGAGGTGCAAGGGTGTTAGCAGGGAGGCCACAGAAAAGGATGGTGCAGTAGTCGAGGCGGGAGATGATAAGGGCATGCACAAGCATTTTAGTAGATTGATGGTTGAGGAAAGGACGGATTCTGTAGATATTTTTGAGCTGGAGGCGACAGGAGGTGGAAAGAGCTTGGATGTTTTGTACAGCTGACATGTGCGCGCAATGAGCGTGAGCGGAATCGCGATCCGATCGCGCCCATTAACTAGTTAAATGCCGCCGTCAAGCGCTGACAGCGGCATTTATCTAGCGCTCCCGGCCGCGCGGCCGGAGATACTCGCACCGCTGACCTCCCGTCACATGATCGGGGGTCATCGGTGCATTGCCATAACAACCAGAGGTCTGTTGTGGATTCTGTTTTTGGGCTCCCTCTGGTGGTTACAGATGGTACTGGGTGACTTGTGTTTTCTGCGGTCTCTGGTGTCCACCTGTTCTATCAGGATATGGGAGTTTCGTATTTAACCTGGCTTTCTTGTCATTTCCTCGCCGGCTATCAATGTTATCAGTGTGTCTTGTTACCTCTGCTTCCCGCTTCTGTAATCTTCAGGACAAGCTAAGTTTTTGATTTTCCTGTTCTACGTTTTGCTTATTTTTGTCTTAGTCCAGCTTGCAGATATGTGATTCCTTTTTGCTGGTTGCTCTAGTGGGCTGATATTACTTCTCATGTTCCATGAGTTGGCACATGAGTTCAAGTAATTTCAGGATGTTTTTTTTGTAGGGTTTTTCGCTGACCGCGCAGTTCACTTTTGTGTCCTCTGCTATCTAGCTTTAGCGGGCCTCATTTTGCTGAATCAGTTTTCATAACTACGTATGTGCTTTCCTCTCATTTCACCGTCATTACATGTGGGGGGCTGCTATTTCTGTGGGGTGTTTCTCTGGAGGCAAGAGAGAGATCTGTGTTTCTTCTAATAGGGGAAGTTAGTCCTTCGGCTGGCGCGAGACGTCTAGGAATCATCGTAGGCACGTTCCCCGGCTACAGCTAGTTGTGTGTTTAGGTTCAGGATCGCAGTCAGCTCAGTTTCCATCACCCTAGAGCTTGTTTTGTTTTTTGTGTGCTTGTCCTTTTGTGATCCCCTGCCATTGGGATCATGACAGTATAGCCGGACCGAAAGTGGTAATCGTATTGGCTGAAGTAGGAGGAAAAGTAGTCTGAGGAAGTTTTTTTTTTTTGTTTTTTGTTTTTTTTTCCCCTCAGAGTTTGCTGCCTAGCCTTAATTGCAGCCTGGCTGCGTCTTACCTCCTCTTAATCCTTGAATGGCTCCGACCTCAGCTGTTTATCATGGACGTCCAGAGTTTGGCTTCCAGCCTGAATAATCTTGCTGCTAAGGTTCAAAATATACAAGATTTTGTTGTACATGCTCCTATGTCTGAACCTAGAATTCCTATCCCAGAGTTTTTTTCTGGAGATAGATCTAGTTTTCTGAATTTTAGGAACAATTGCAAGTTGTTTCTTTCTTTGAAATCTCGCTCCTCTGGAGACCCTGCTCAGCAAGTCAAAATTGTTATATCTTTCCTGCGGGGTGACCCTCAGAATTGGGCATTTGCATTGGCACCAGGGGATCCTGCGTTGCTCAATGTGGATGCGTTTTTTCTGGCATTGGGTTTGCTCTATGAGGAACCTAACCTAGAGATTCAGGCTGAAAAAGCTTTATTGGCTCTCTCTCAGGGGCAAGATGAAGCAGAAATATATTGTCAGAAATTTCGGAAATGGTCGGTGTTTACTCAGTGGAATGAGTGCGCCCTGGCTGCAAGATTCAGAGATGGCCTTTCTGAGGCCATTAAAGATGTTATGGTGGGGTTCCCTGCGCCTACTGGTCTGAATGAGTCTATGACTATGGCTATTCAGATTGATCGGCGTTTACGGGAGCGCAAACCTGTGTACCATTTGGCGGTGTCTTCTGAACAGGCACCTGAGACAATGCAATGTGATAGAATTCAGTCCAGAAGTGAACGGCAAAACTATAGGCGGAAAAATGGGTTGTGTTTTTATTGTGGTGATTCAGCTCATGTTATATCAGCATGCTCTAAACGCACAAAAAAGGTTGATAAGTCTGTTGCCATTAGTACTTTACAGTCTAAGTTCATTCTGTCTGTGACTCTGATTTGTTCATTATCAGCCATTTCCGTCAAAGCCTATGTGGATTCAGGCGCTGCCCTGAGTCTTATGGATTGGTCATTTGCCAACCGCTGTGGGTTTAGTCTGGAGCCTCTGGAAGTCCCTATTCCTTTGAAAGGAATTGACTCTACACCTTTGGCTATGAACAATCCTCAGTACTGGACACAAGTGACCATGCGTATGACTCCCGTTCATCAGGAGGTGATTCGCTTCCTGGTACTGCATAATTTACATGATGTCTTAGTGCTTGGTCTGCCATGGTTACAAACTCATAACCCAGTCTTGGACTGGAAAACGATGTCTGTGTTAAGCTGGGGATGTCAGGGGGTTCATGATGATGCGCCTCCGATTTCTATCGCTTCATCTACTCCTTCTGAGGTTCCTGTATTTTTGTCTGATTATCGGGATGTTTTTGAGGAGCCTAAGCTCAATTCGCTTCCTCCTCACAGGGATTGCGATTGTGCTATAGATTTGATTCCTGGCAGTAAATTTCCTAAAGGACGTTTGTTCAATCTGTCAGTGCCAGAGCATACTGCTATGCGGGATTATGTTAAGGAGTCCTTGGAAAAGGGACATATCCGTCCATCTTCGTCCCCTTTGGGAGCAGGTTTTTTTTTTCATGGCCAAAAAAGATGGTTCCTTGAGGCCTTGTATAGATTACTGTCTTTTGAATAAGATTACAGTCAAATATCAGTATCCTTTGCCATTGTTGACTGATTTGTTCGCTCGCATTAAGGGGGCTAAATGGTTCACTAAGATTGATCTTCGGGGTGCGTATAATCTTGTGCGGATAAAGCAGGGTGATGAGTGGAAAACCGCATTTAATACGCCTGAGGGCCATTTTGAGTATTTGGTGATGCCTTTTGGACTTTCTAATGCTCCTTCTGTCTTCCAGTCCTTTTTGCACGATATTTTCCGTGAATATCTGGATAAATTTATGATTGTGTATTTGGATGATGTTATGGTTTTTTCTGATGACTGGGAGTCCCATGTTCAGCAGGTCAGGAAGGTGTTTCAGGTCCTGCGGGCCAATTCTTTGTTTGTAAAAGGTTCAAAGTGTCTCTTTGGAGTCCAGAAGATTTCTTTTTTGGGGTATATTTTTTCCCCTTCTACTATTGAGATGGATCCCGTCAAGGTTCAGGCTATTTGTGACTGGACGCAGCCTACATCTCTTAAGAGTCTACAGAAGTTCTTGGGCTTTGCTAATTTTTATCGTCGTTTCATAACTAATTTTTCTAGTGTTGTTAAGCCTTTGACGGATTTGACTAAGAAGGGTGCTGATGTTGCTGATTGGTCTCCTGCGGCTGTGGAGGCCTTTCAGGAACTTAAGCGCCGGTTTTCTTCTGCTCCTGTGTTGCGTCAGCCAGATGTTTCGCTTCCTTTTCAGGTTGAGGTTGATGCTTCCGAGATTGGAGCAGGGGCGGTTTTGTCACAGAGAAGCTCCGATTGCTCAGTGATGAAGCCATGTGCGTTCTTTTCTAGAAAGTTTTCGCCCACTGAGCGGAATTATGATGTTGGTAATCGGGAGCTTTTGGCCATGAAGTGGGCATTTGAGGAGTGGCGTCATTGGCTTGAGGGTGCTAGACATCGTGTGGTGGTCTTGACTGATCACAAAAATCTGATTTACCTTGAGTCTGCCAAGCGTCTGAATCCTAGACAGGCTCGTTGGTCACTGTTTTTCTCCCGTTTCGATTTTGTGGTTTCATACCTGCCAGGTTCAAAGAATGTGAAGGCGGATGCTCTTTCTAGGAGTTTTGTGCCTGACTCCCCTGGAAATTCTGAGCCCACTGGTATCCTTAGGGATGGGGTGATTTTGTCGGCTGTCTCCCCAGACTTGCGACGTGCTTTGCAGGAGTTTCAGGTGGATAAACCTGATCGTTGTCCGCCTGAAAGACTGTTTGTTCCGGATAATTGGACCAGTAGAGTCATCTCCGAGGTCCATTCTTCTGCGTTGGCAGGTCATCCTGGAATATTTGGTACTAGAGACTTGGTGGCCAGGTCTTTTTGGTGGCCTTCCTTGTCGAGGGATGTGCGTTCTTTTGTGCAGTCTTGTGAAGTTTGCGCTCGGGCTAAGCCTTGCTGTTCTCGGGCCAGTGGATTGTTGTCACCTTTGCCTATCCCGAAGAGGCCTTGGACGCACATTTCCATGGACTTTATTTCGGATCTCCCTGTCTCTCAAAAAATGTCCGTCATCTGGGTTGTGTGTGACCGCTTTTCTAAGATGGTTCATCTGGTACCCTTGCCTAAGTTACCTTCCTCCTCTGAGTTGGTCCCTCTGTTTTTTCAGAACGTGGTTCGTTTGCATGGGATTCCGGAGAACATCGTTTCTGACAGGGGATCCCAGTTTGTGTCTAGATTTTGGCGGACGTTCTGTGCTAAGATGGGCATTGATTTGTCCTTTTCGTCTGCATTCCATCCTCAGACGAATGGCCAGACGGAACGAACTAATCAGACCTTGGAAACTTATTTAAGGTGTTTTGTTTCTGCTGATCAAGATGACTGGGTTACCTTTTTGCCGCTTGCCGAATTTGCCCTTAATAATCGGGCTAGTTCTGCTACCTTGGTTTCTCCTTTCTTTTGTAATTCGGGGTTTCATCCTCGTTTTTCCTCTGGTCAGGTGGAGCCTTCTGATTGTCCTGGAGTGGACATGGTGGTGGATAGGTTGCATCAGATTTGGAGTCATGTGGTGGACAATTTGAAGTTGTCCCAGGAGAGGGCTCAGCAGTTTGCTAATCGCCGTCGCCGCATAGGTCCTCGACTTCGTGTTGGGGACTTGGTGTGGTTGTCTTCTCGTTTTGTTCCTATGAAGGTCTCTTCTCCTAAGTTCAAGCCTCGGTTCATCGGTCCCTATAGGATCTTGGAAATTCTTAACCCTGTGTCGTTTCGTTTGGATCTCCCGGCATCGTTTGCTATTCATAATATGTTCCATCGGTCGTTGTTGCGGAAGTATGAGGTACCTGTTGTTCCTTCGCTTGAACCTCCTGCTCCGGTGCTGGTGGAGGGAGACTTGGAGTATGTTGTGGAGAAGATCTTGGATTCTCGTGTTTCCAGACGGAAACTCCAATATTTGGTCAAGTGGAAGGGTTATGGTCAGGAGGATAATTCTTGGGTGGTTGCCTCTGATGTTCATGCTGCTGATTTGGTCCGTGCATTTCATAGGGCTCATCCTGGTCGCCCTGGTGGTTCTCGTGAGGGTTCGGTGACCCCTCCTCAAGGGGGGGGGTACTGTTGTGGATTCTGTTTTTGGGCTCCCTCTGGTGGTTACAGATGGTACTGGGTGACTTGTGTTTTCTGCGGTCTCTGGTGTCCACCTGTTCTATCAGGATATGGGAGTTTCCTATTTAACCTGGCTTTCTTGTCATTTCCTCGCCGGCTATCAATGTTATCAGTGTGTCTTGTTACCTCTGCTTCCCGCTTCTGTAATCTTCAGGACAAGCTAAATTTTTGATTTTCCTGTTCTACGTTTTGCTTATTTTTGTCTTAGTCCAGCTTGCAGATATGTGATTCCTTTTTGCTGGTTGCTCTAGTGGGCTGATATTACTCCTCATGTTCCATGAGTTGGCACATGAGTTCAAGTAATTTCAGGATGGTTTTTTTGTAGGGTTTTTCGCTGACCGCGCAGTTCACTTTTGTATCCTCTGCTATCTAGCTTTAGCGGGCCTCATTTTGCTGAATCTGTTTTCATAACTACGTATGTGCTTTCCTCTCATTTCACCGTCATTACATGTGGGGGGCTGCTATTTCTGTGGGGTGTTTCTCTGGAGGCAAGAGAGGTCTGTGTTTCTTCTAATAGGGGAAGTTAGTCCTTCGGCTGGCGCAAGACGTCTAGGAATCATCGTAGGCACGTTCCCCGCCTACAGCTAGTTGTGTGTTTAGGTTCAGGATCGCGGTCAGCTCAGTTTCCATCACCCTAGAGCTTGTTTTGTTTTTTTTGTGCTTGTCCTTTTGTGATCCCCTGCCATTGGCATCATGACAGAGGTCTCCTTGAGACCTGTGGTCGGCGTTCAAAGTACACCTGCATTTCTGCTACATAGAGGTGATCTGTACTTCACCTCTATGTAGCAGAGCCGATCGTGTAGTGCATGCTAAAAAAAAAAGTGTTTAAAAATATATATAAAAAAAAAATATATATATAAAAGTTCAAATCACCCCCCTTTCGCCCCAATCAAAATAAAACAATAAAAAAATCAAAGATACACATATTTGGTATCGCCACGTTCAGAATCGTCCGATCTATCAATAAAAACAAAGGATTAACCTGATCGCTAAATGGCGTAGCGAAAAAAAATCAAAACGCCAACATTACGTTTTTTTGGTCGCCGCAACATTGCATTAAAATGCAATAACGGGCAATCAAAAGAACGTATTTGCACCAAAATGGTATCATTAAAAACGTCAGCTCGGCACGCAAAAAATAAGCCCTAACCTGACCCCAGATCACGAAAAATGAAGACGCTACGGGTATCAGAAAATCACGCAATTTTTTTTTTTTTTTTTTAATTTAGCAAACTTTGGAATTTTTTTGCACCACTTAGATAAAAAATAACCTAGACATGTTAGGTGTCTATGACCTAGACATGTTAGGTATCTATGAACTCGTAATGACCTGGAGAATCATAATGGCAGGTCAGTTTTAGCATTTGGTGAACCTAGCAAAAAAGCCAAACAAAAAACAAGTGTGATATTGCACTTTTTTTGTAATTTCATCACACTTGGAATTTTTTTCCCGTTTTCTGTTACACGGCATGGTAAAACCAATGATGTCGTTCAAAAGTACAACTCGTCCCGCAAAAAATAAGCCCTCACATGGCCATATTGACGGAAAAATAAAAAAGTTATGGCTCTGGGAAAGAGGGGAGCGAAAAACGAAAACAAAAAAAATGAAAAAGCTCCGGGGGTGAAGGGGTTAAAGTGTGTGGCAAAGTCCTCAGCAAAGATGAGGGAGGTTGGAGGGGGCAGTGGGGGCGGAGGAGGGAGTTAAAGGTTTTGAATAACTGGGGTTTTAGGATAGGGAAGATAGGAGGGTTGTGAAGTATGCATGTTTAGCAGAGGTGAGAGCAGATTTAAGAGAGGGTGTTGCCTGTTTGAATGCAGTGAAGTCGTCTTGCGAATGTGTTTTCTTCCAATGCCGCTCTGCAACCCTGGACACTTGCCGGAGCTTTTTAGTGGTGTTATTGTGCCATGGTTGTCTATATGGTCTTCTCCATGTCTCTCCTCTTTTATGATGTCTCAGCTTCTGGGTAGTGTAAGATTGCTCTCACTAAGTGTATTGGGGGACACTCGCTTGGCACGGGATTAACGGAGTCAGGCACGATTTTTGACTTAAACACAGTCTATACGGTTTATTAAAGTGTCATAAACCGGGTTGCGCACAGTTCACATTATACATTTCATCAAACACAACAGGCACCAACTGGTGATATTAACTTGCAGCTTTGTCTTCAACACTTCATTCACGGCTTTGTCTCACAGACACTAAACATGCTGGACCTCTCACTTCGCCCAGTTACCATGGGTGTCTGTACGCCGTACTCTTCACCAATGTCCCAAGTCACATACAGCGCATATGACACTGGGCCGCGGTCTCTAAACACGCCGAACCTCACTCCGTTCAGTCACCGTGGGAGACCACACAGTTCATGGAACATCACAAGCACCAACAGTCTGTATAGGTACCTGATGGGAGCTCCTGCTCCACCTGCTGACTCCTTGTCAGTCCACTCCTCCGGGAAAGCTGCCTCACAGGGATCACCAACTTGCCTGGGCGGCATATCTTAGTCAGTCCAGAGCCACCGAAGGACGGTAGCTTCCCCAACATAAACCATCCAGAACCACAGTCACTGTGCGCTATTCAGGGATCCGGTCCTACTCCCAGGACCTCCCAACACCAGCATGTGCTCTTCAGGAAGCCTCCTCCCAGGTGTTCCAACACAGGTTGCCCAGTGTGCTATTCAGGATTCCTACTCCCAGGAAATCCAACACACTGGCATTTCCTCACATGAACCGCACATGTGACCTGTCCAGGTGCTATTCGGGACCTCGTCCAACACTCCAGGCATATGACCTGTCCAGGTACTAATCAGGACTTCGTACAACACCCCAGGCATATAACCTGTCCAGGTGCTATTCAGGATGTCAGACCAATACCCCAGGCATACGACCTGTGCAGGTGCTATTCAGGATGTCAGTCCAACACCCCAGGCTACTAGCAAGTCCAAAACCTCACCATGTGCTCTTCAGGACTCCTACTCTCAGGAAATCCAACACAGGTTGTTCAGTGTGCTATTCAGGACTCCTACTCACAGGAAATCCAACACACCAGCATGTGACCTGTCCAGGTGCTATTCAGGACCTCTGTCCAACACCCCAGGCCACCTGGTCCAAAGCCCCACCATGTGCTCTTCAGGATTCCTACTCCCAGGAAATCCAACACAGGTTGTTCAGTGTGCTATTCAGGGATGCGGTCCTATTCCCAGGACCTGCCAACACACAGGCTCTCCAGGACCTTCCACTGGAACCACACAGGAACATGTGACCCACACCGTGGTCACATTATATACCCTTAACCACTCCCCTGGGTCGAAGTGTGGATGTGTGGCTAGTTTGTCCCGCCCATCTCACACAACTAGCCTAGTAAGTCTCCCTTACAACTACACCAAACATATACACACTCTTGAGGGACTACCGGTCCCAGAACAACAACATTGCATCAGACTTACCACGCAGACTCCCTCTGCGACACATATCGGCCACTCACAATTCTGCCAATCACTGTTTCACCACCATTATCACACTAGATATGCCTCCATGCACATCCCAAGGAGCACTCACAGCGCCCCCTAGCTGCCACAGGGGTCACTGCATCACAGTCTATATGGTCTTCTCCATGTCCCTCTTCTTTTATGATGTCTCAGCTTCTGGGCAGGTAAAGCTGGGTGGCCCACAGACAACATTTTGTAGTGTGACGTCTTCATCTGTCAATGCAAAACATGCTTTAATGTTATTACTTTCCTATTGATTGGATTAATTACATTCAGCACCATCTATTCCTTTCAACTGTAATGGGAGGTATCAACTTACAAAATGTCTGTGAACAGACATATAAAAGACTTTAGTTTTAGTACTAGATACTAGAGCTTTTCCTCTAGATGACAAAAAACCACTTGCAGATGTAGCAAAGATTAACTTTATAAATAGTGCACAAACATTGCCCCAGCTATTGACTGATATCAGGTTAGGTGTTTTCAATTAAACTTTTTTGTGCCGTTTTATTTGCAGTAAGGTAAATTTTGCTACATCTGTATTCTCATAGGATCTGCATGTATTTGGTGAGTTTTTGATGTTGTGACTGTAACTGTTAGAAGTTTTTGTTATGTTGTGTATATTTTTTAATATAATAAAATTTCTATATGTACTTTATGAACTTTTTGGTCATGGCATATTTTTCTTTCTTGGGAATTATTAATTAGAAGTGCATTACGGGACACTTTACCACTTTTCCGGGTTTTACAAGTATTTGATGAGTTTTTGATGTTGCAGATTTTCTGCTATATATTTGCATCTATTAGGTATATTATATTGCTTGCGTTTTTTTCATTGCAGTTTTGTGCGTTTTTTATGTGCTTTATTTCTTTTTTTTCGATGCTGCAACTTTTTTTTTGTCTTTTTTGGTATTTTATGTTTTAAATTAAGCTGCTTTGTTTTTGATACTTTCTGGTATTTAGCTATGACAAAGCTTTTTTGATACAGTCAGATTCATTTTTAGTGCTTTGTGCAGCGGAAACGCACAATGCCATAGGTGTGTTTTTTTACCCGCAGATTTTCCATGTCTTATAAAATTATGTGGGGAAATTCTGCACTGAAAACTCAAGAGAAATTGACATAATTCATATTTCACAAACGCACCGCAAATCAGTGTATGGCGAGTAAAAAAAACAACACACATTGGGCATGAGATATCTATAAATCCCATCCATGTTGCTGGAACTGTAAGATGCTGCATTTTTAGTGAAGGAATAGTACGCTGCATCAAAAGCTCACCAAAAACCCTTTGTCGGAAATTAACCATAGCAACTTTCCCAGTTTCACCAGAACCTTCATGTATATTGGCTGCAACCTTTTGTAAGTCTTTCATATCGATGCTCTAAAATGACAGTTGCTTATAAAGTAATTTTTATGAAAATGGCTTTCACAGGCAACTCAATGAACAACTACAGTATAAGAATCCAAAGAAAGTCTTTAAAATAATTATACTGTTTTATAGCTAAATAGAATACCACTCATATGCACAAAAAAACCTCTACAAGGTTAAAAAGTATCACTTAAATAGAGTTATCATCAAATTGTGACTAAATCAGTTTTTGTAATTAGTTCTGAAGGCATCAGTTATCCACATGTGCGGATCAGACTTTTGTTACGACCACCAGCTTGGCCCTGAATACTGAGCCTACTCTATTTCTTAAATGTTGGTTATATGCGGGTTCTGTGCCCCATGAAGGGTGACCTGGCACCGAAACTGGAAGCTGACCCTATTCTCAAAATGATAGTGCAGTAATTATTATTATTATTTATTGTTATAGCGCCATTTATTCCATGGCGCTTTACATGTGAGGAGGGGTATACATAATAAAAACAAGTACAATAATCGTAAACAATACAAGTCATAACTGGTACAGGAGGAGTGAGGACCCTGCCCGCGAAGGCTCACAATCTACAAGTAATGAAAAGTCCTACCCTATCTCGTTGGAGATTGATGGGCTAGGACTTTTTATTACTGGATGTTCATGTACAGAAACTGGTCAGATATTGGCATCGATGCACGAAACCTATAGATAGCTGACAGTTATGGAACAGAGTAGGCTTAGTAATCCGGACCAAGCCGGCAGTTGTGATAAAAAGGTCTGATCTTCCCAAGTGGATGAGCAATGCCTTAGGAACAGCCAGGCTCCCTACATAACCTGATTTGGTAGCAATTTGATGGTAATTTATTCTATTGTAAGTGTTGCTCTTTGATTGTTAACTTCTTTTAGAGGTTTTGTTGTACATCTGAGTAATGTTTTAATTGATTATAATATAGTATAATTGTTTTAAAGACCTTTTCTCGAGATTTTCTATAGATGTGTAAAGCTGTTATAACAACCTGTGAAGAGGCGAAAAAGACATATTTATTTGTTCCGTAAAGTACTTTGGATTGCGACTTGCTGGAAAGTTGAAATTGGAGGTGTTGTCCTACAATGAGGCTGTGATGCTCTGCCCTCGGATGGAGATTATACTAACCTTTGGTAGTATTTGCGTTCCAATCGGCACACAACTTCTTGCAGCTTCTCTTAGAGCCATTGTCTGTCTTTGCAAATAATCTTTACTGACATTTTCTCAACAAGGGAAATATGAATGGAAGTTAGAAGATAGTAGGGGAGAGGAACATAAAATGTGAGGTATTGGGAAGGGGCGTTTTTTGGGGGGTTGCTAATAGTTTATACCAAGGGGACCAGATTCTTGAATTTTTCCTCAAAGGATTTTTTCTTTAGAGAATTATTATATTCCTAGTTATTATGGATGAATACCTTTTCAATCAACTTAATGTCATGGAGTCTTTTTGTTTCCATTTTTTCCACAATTCGAATTCTGGCTGCTAGTAAAATACGGGATATTAGTGGGTTTTGATTTTCGGTAAACATGTCTATACCTAGAGAAAGCATTGCTAGATGAGGTGTTTAGAATTGCTAGAAATTGGTTTTGGATATTTTTGAAATCAATGTTGAAATTTCTTCCCATGTGGTCTTTCTGACCTATATTTTCTGGTGGCTATTTACATTGGAGCTGTTCGATTTCAAACTTTCTGTGTGTAGCCTGACCTTAAAGGGGTATTCCCGTCTCTAAGATCCTATCCCAATATGTTGTAGGAGTAATAATAATATTAGCAAATCCCTCCCATTAGAAATGTAACTTACCCCATGTGCAGGGCATTTCAATAGTTTAGGTATCCAAGGTTATGACCACTCCTATAGTGACAGTTAGTTAGCGGTTAGTAGTCGTAACCATGGATAGCTACTGCAATTCCCTGGACACTGGGTAAGCGACATAGCGAATCAGAAGAATTATACTACATTTCTTATAGGAGGAATTTGCTAATATTATTAATAATACACCTATGACATATTGGGACTGCTCTCTCCTGGATCTCTTCCTATTTTTCTGACCGCTCCTTCAGAGTTCTGTTCTCTGGCTCCACTTCATCTCCTCTTCCTCTCACTGCCGGGGTACCTCAGGGCTCAGTCCTTGGCTGCCTTCTCTTCTCCCTCTACATGGCCCCAATTGGACAGACCATAAGCAGATGTTGCTTTCAGTACCATCTTTATGCCGATGGCACACAACTATATACGTCATCCCCTGACCTTACCCCCGCTGTACTACAGAACGCCACTGACTGTCTGTCTGCAGTCTCCAACATCATGTCCGCTCTCTATCTGAAACTCAACCTCTCCAAAACTGAACTTCTGCTCCTGCCATCTACTAACCTCCATAAATCTGACATTTCCCTCTCCGTGGGTGGCACCATAATAACACCCCGGCAGCAGGCACGCTGTCTGGGTGTTATGTTTGACTCTGACCTCTCCTTCACATCCCATATACAATCTCTTGCCTGCTCTTGCAGCTAAGGCTACTTTCACACATCAGGTTTTTTGTTTCAGGCACAATCCGGCAAGTTTTGAAAAAAACGGATCGGTTTTTTTTGCGCTGGATCCGTTTTTTCTCATAGAGTTGTATTAGCGCCGAATTGCACCTGATGGCCAGACGTTTCATCCGTTTTTTTCCGGATCCGTCCAAATAGTCATTTCCGGTGGACGGAGAAAACATCCAGATGAACTTTTTTTCGTCCGGCGAAAAAAGCGCACAGTGACGGAACCGGGCAAAAACGTGTGAAATAGACATGTGAAAAGATGAATCCGGCCTCCGAATCCATTTTTCCAAGCATTTTCCATTGAAATCATGCAGATTTCCGTTCCGAGGTGTTTTTCTTGCGCTCTCTCTCCTCTTTTTTTTTTTTTTTTTTTCCAGCAAGTCAATGTAAACTGCATATTAAACATAAAATCAGGATCCGGCAGAAAAATGGATCCGTTGCATCAGTTTTTACACTATTTGCAACGGATCCGTTTTTTGAAACATTAGCCAGATTCTGCCTGAAACAAAAAACCTGATGTGTGAAAGTAGCCTTACACCTAAAGAACAGCTCTAGAATCCGCCCTTTTCTCACCATGGAAGCAACAAAATCCCACACTCCCGCCTTGATTACGGTAATGCTCTATTAATTTGCCTTCCCCTTACTCGACTTTCCTCTCTCCAGTCTATCCTTAATGCAGCAGCCAGGGTTGTCTATCTAGCTAATCGCTACTCAGATGCATCCGCTCTTCGCCAGTCGTTACACTGTCTGCCCATTCATTATAGAATCCAATTCAAAGTACTTGTTCTCACCCACAAAGCTCTCCACAGTGCGGCACCCCCTTGCATCTCCTCCCTCATTTCGGTCTATCGGCCTAACCGACCGCTGCGCTCTGCAAACAACTTTTGACTAACCTCTGCACTAATCCGTACCTCCCACTCCCGACTCCAAGACTTCTCCCGTGCTGCACCAATCCTCTGGAATGCTCTACCCCAAGATATAAGGACCATCCACAATTTGCATAGTTTAGGCGTTCCCTCAAAACATATTTGTTCAGAGCGGCCTATGACGTTCACTAATCAAAGTAATTTTTTGTTTGTGTGTGTAGCCCATTCACTACTTCCATCTACCCCCCACCCCCTGAAGATGGCTGGACCATCATTGTAAATACACACCTGTACTTTGTATCTCCCCCTCCTCATTGTAGATTGCAAGCTCTCACGAGCAGGGTCGTCTGATTATTGTTAACGTTGTTACTTATGACTGTTGTGTTTGATACTGTTAGGCTGCCGTCACACTAGCAGTATTTGGTCAGTATTCTACATCAGTATTTGTAGCTAAAACCAGGAGTGGAACAATTAGAGGAAAAGTATAATAGAAACATATGCACCACTTCTGCATTTATCACCCACTCCTGGTTTTGGCTGAGAAATACTGATGTAAAATACTGACCAAATACTGCTAGTGTGACGGCAGCCTTAAACTGTAAAGTGCTGCGCAATATGTTGGCGCTATATAAATAAAGATTATTATTATTGGGATAGGATCTTGGAGCTGGAAATACCCCTTTAAACGTTATCAGTCATCGCTGCAGATCTCAGTGTATATATTGGATTTAAACCAATCCAGTGCACATAATAGGAACTATTAGGTTAGTTCTTCTTTACATGGAGTCATAATAACATTTCAATGGTTAAAACCCTAAAATACTTCGCAGTCAGAAGGAATACTGTGCTATAAATAACAAAATTGTTACCAGAGTACTGTAACAAATAATAATGTACTCACATTTTGATACCCCCTGACTTTATAAGAGATAAATGAGCTCACAGATTTAGGAACTTTTCTGACAATGTACGCTGAAGTTATTTCCATAGCAACTAGGTGTTTACTGATGTCTATTCCTAAACTTGAAGCCATCTATTATCGGTTGCTTGCTCTCCAATCTGTAATTTTCATCAGGTAAAGAGGTGCAGAATGTGGGTGGCCTGTTTGGCTGGTGTTTTGTGACTGATTTGTTTAGCCAGCTTTTCAAATGCAAATTCCAATGAATAATATTAGTTTCTAGTTATGTTGAAGCCGGTTAACTATTGCTGTCTTTTAAAGCACCAATTCAAGATCACTTAAAACAGGCAAAAGGAGTGCTAGATTACAATGGAGGCATAAACTGGCACTTTCTGATTTTGATAGCTGGGAGGAAGTGGAAAAAGGCTAAAAAAATTGCTACCAACTCAACCAATTTTTTAGTCCATTCAGTCGAAAAAAAATTTTTTCTTTTTAGTTTGAACTTATTTTGCCTCTCCCTCCTTACTACCTCTCATGAAACCGACATCTGTTTATTGAAGTGTTTCTTGCCTCCTTTTTATCTTGCTGCCCCCTCCATAGGCAGAGAACAGTGCAAAGTTCTCATTCCATTGATGGTACCCCAGGTTCAGCGTTAGATTGCTGCAACAAGAAGCCTCTGCCCAATGTTCAATCTAATTTTACAGACAGGAGAGTTAATTCCACACCTCAATTTGTATGGCTGAAATGAAACATAAGTAGTTTTTTTCAGTGGTTTTGTAATGTAAAAGAAATTGCTGGTAAATACAGTTTGTTTTTTATATATCTTGGCTGGACGCAGGGCCAGCGTCACCACCCGCTGCACCGTGCAAGTGCCGCATCCCTGGACAGATGGGGGTGGTTGCCAACTCGCCATCGAGGACATCGGCACGTTATGGGTCCTGTGAGTCAGTCTGCCCCGCACTTTAAACTGTTTCAAATAATCACCACTCCCCGGTACTCGCTGCTTCCGTCTCCTCAGCGTCGTTTGACTCTTTGTGACGTCTCAGTGCAGAGAGTACAATAACGTCACTACATCCTGCCCTCTGTGTAGAGAGTCAGAAGCAGCAGGGAATAGGCAGAGGTGAGTAATTGTTCTTTTTTTAATGAATGGAGCACAATGTAGGGACCATTATACTGTATGTAGCAATATATGGGCCCAATTATACCGTATGAAGCAATATATTTGCCGGTTTCTGAGTTATTGTATAATTTACAATAGATATCACTCATGTAATGTAAGAAGTAAGTGAAATCTTTGGTATCTATAATATAACGCTGGGAGCGTCACTCTGTCCGAAGCCTTTATAGACTGCGCAAGCGCCGGCGCAGTGTGGACCCCACAGAGTGACGCTCCCAGTAGATCGCGGTATGCGTAAACACTGAACGCACACCGCGATCTCCAACGGATAGCAGGGACGCGCCAGGAGGGTGAGTATGAGCTATATTCACCTGTCCCGTTCCAGCGCTGCCCGCCGCTCTGTCCTCCGGGTCCTCTGCCTGTGACGTTCACAGTTCAGAGGGCGCGATGACGCGCTTAATACGCACCACCCTCTGACTGAATAGTCACAGCAAGAGGACCCAGAAGAAGCGGCACGCAGCACTGGAACGGGACAGACAGGTGAATATAGCAAGTGTCGGGGACCTGAGCTAGCGGCGATACCGGCACCTGACCCCCACAGCGCGCCGGTGTCCCCGCCTGCTGAGGCCCCCCAGCACTCGGCGCCCGGCGACGATAGGGGAGTATGGTATTTTTTTTATATATATTGCAGCAGCATACGGGGCATATACTATAGAGCATCTTATGGAGCCATCAACCATAATGGAGCAGTGTACGGGGGCATATACTATGGAGCATCTTATGGGGGCCATCAACCATAATGGAGCAGTGTACGGGGGCATATACTATGGAGCATCTTATGGGGGCCATCAACCATAATGGAGCAGTGTACGGGGGCATATACTATGGAGCATCTTATGCGGGTCATCAACCATAATGTAGCAGTGTACGGGGGCATATACTATGGAGCATCTTATGGGGCCATCAACCATAATTAGGCAGTGTATGGGGGCATATACTATGGAGCATCTTATGGGGGCCATAAACCTTTATGGAGCAGTGTACGGGGGCATATACTATGGAGCATCATATGGGGGCCATAAACCTTTATGGAGCAGTGTTCGGGGGCATTGTCATGATCCCAATGGCAGGGGATCACCAAAGGACAAGCACAGATACAAACAAGCTCTAGGGCGATGGAACCTGAGCTGACCGCGACCCTGAACCTAACACACAAATAAAAGTAGCCGGGGAACGTGCCTACGATGATCCTAGACGTCTCGCTCCAGCCGAAGATCTAACTTCCCCTATTAGTAGAAACACAGACCTCTCTTGCCTCCAGAGAAATCCCCCACAGAAATAGCAGCCCCCCACATATAATGACGGTGAAATGAGAGGAAAGCACATACGCAGTATGAAAACAGTTTCAGCAAAATGAGGCCCGCTAAAGCTAGATAGCAGAGGATACAAAAGTGAACTGCGCGGTCAGCGAAAAACCCTTCAAAAAACCATCCTGAAATTACTTGAACTCATGTGCCAACTCATGGTACATGAGGAGCAATTTCAGCCCACTAGAGCAACCAGCAGCAAGAATCACATATCTGCAGGCTGGACTAAAAACCAAATAAAGCAAAACACCAAAACAGGAAAATCCAAACTTAGCTTGACCAGAAGGTTCTAGGAGCAGGGAGCAGAGGTAACAAGACACACTGGATACATTGATAACCGGCGAGGAAATGCCAGCAAAGCCAGGTTAAATAGGAAACTCCCATATGCTGATGGATCAGGTGGAACCCAGAAACCCAGGAAAGACAAGTCACCCAGTACCATCAGTAACCACCAGAGGGAGCCCAAAAACAGAACTCACAACAGTACCCCCCCCTTGAGGAGGGGTCACCGAACCCTCACGAGAACCACCAGGGCGACCAGGATGAGCCCTATGAAAAGCGCGAACCAAATCATCAGCATGAACATCCGAGGCAACCACCCAAGAATTATCCTCCTGACCATAACCCTTCCACTTGACCAAATACTGGAGTTTCCGTCTGGAAACACGAGAATCCAAGATCTTCTCCACAACATACTCCAATTCTCCCTCCACCAGCACTGGAGCAGGAGGCTCAAGCGAAGGAACAACAGGTACCTCATACTTCCGCAACAACGACCGATGGAACACATTATGAATAGCAAACGATGCCGGGAGATCCAAACGAAACGACACAGGGTTAAGAATTTCCAAGATCCTATAGGGACCGATGAACCGAGGCTTGAACTTAGGAGAAGAGACCTTCATAGGAACAAAACGAGAAGACAACCACACCAAGTCACCAACAAGAAGTCGAGGACCCACGCGGCGACGGCGATTAGCAAACTGCTGAGCCTTCTCCTGGGACAACTTCAAATTGTCCACCACATGACTCCAAATCCGGTGCAACCTATCCACCACCATGTCCACTCCAGGACAATCAGAAGGTTCCACCTGACCAGAGGAAAAACGAGGATGAAACCCCGAATTACAAAAGAAAGGAGAAACCAAGGTAGCAGAACTAGCCCGATTATTAAGGGCAAACTTGGCCAGCGGCAAAAAGGTAACCCAGTCATCCTGATCAGCAGAAACAAAACACCTTAAATAAGTTTCCAAGGTCTGATTAGTTCGTTCAGTCTGGCCATTCGTCTGAGGATGGAATGCAGACGAAAAGGACAAATCAATGCCCATCTTAGCACAGAACGTCTGCCAAAATCTAGACACAAACTGGGATCCCCTGTCAGAAACGATGTTCTCAGGAATCCCATGCAAACGAACCACATTCTGAAAAAACAGAGGGACCAACTCAGAGGAGGAAGGCAACTTAGGCAAGGGTACCAGATGAACCATTTTAGAAAAGCAATCACACACAACCCAGATGACGGACATTTTTTGAGAGACAGGGAGATCCGAAATAAAGTCCATGGAAATGTGCGTCCAAGGCCTCTTCGGGATAGGCAAAGGTGACAACAATCCACTGGCCCGAGAACAGCAAGGCTTAGCCCGAGCACAAACCTCACAAGACTGCACAAAAGAACGCACATCCCTCGACAAGGAAGGCCACCAAAAAGACCTGGCCACCAAGTCTCTAGTACCAAATATTCCAGGATGACCTGCCAACGCAGAAGAATGGACCTCGGAGATGACTCTACTGGTCCAATTATCCGGAACAAACAGTCTCTCAGGCGGACAACGATCAGGTTTACCCGCCTAAAACTCCTGCAAAGCACGTCGCAAGTCTGGGGAGACAGCAGACATAATCACCCCATCCCTAAGGATACCAGAGGGCTCAGAATTTCCAAGGGAGTCAGGCACAATACTCCTAGAAAGAGCATCCGCCTTCACATTCTTTGAACCTGGCAGGTATGAAACCACAAAATTGAAACGAGAGAAAAACAGTGACCAACGAGCCTGTCTAGGATTCAGACGCCTGGCAGACTCAAGGTAAATCAAATTTTTGTGATCAGTCAAGACCACCACACGATGTCTAGCACCCTCTAGCCAATTATTATTATTATTATTATTATTATTATTATTTATTATTATAGCGCCATTTATTCCATGGCGCTTTACATGTGAGGAGGGGTATACATAATAAAACAAGTACAATAATCTTGAAAAATACAAGTCACAACTGGTACAGGAGGAGAGAGGACCCTGCCCGCGAGGGCTCACAATCTACAAGGGATGGGTGAGGATACAGTAGGTGAGGGTAGAGCTGGCCGTGCAGCGGTTTGGTCAATCGGTGGTTACTGCAGGTTGTAGGCTTGTCGGAAGACGCCAAAATGACGCCACTCCTCAAATGCCCACTTCATGGCCAAAAGTTCCTTCAAAGGAATAGGGACTTCCAGAGGCTCCAGACTAAACCCACAGCGATTGGCAAATGACCAATCCATAAGACTCAGGGCAGCGCCTGAATCCACATAGGCATCGACGGAAATGGATGATAATGAACAAATCAGAGTCACAGACAGAATGAACTTAGACTGTAAAGTACTAATGGCAACAGACTTATCAACCTTTTTTGTGCGTTTAGAGCATGCTGATATAACATGAGCTGAATCACCACAATAAAAGCACAACCCTTTTTTCCGCCTATACTTTTGCCGTTCACTTCTGGACTGAATTCTATCACATTGCATTATCTCAGGTGACGGTTCAGACGACACCGCCAAATGATGCACAGGTTTGCGCTCCCGTAAACGCCGATCAATCTGAACAGCCATAGTCATAGACTCATTCAGACCAGCAGGCGCAGGGAACCCCACCATAACATCTTTAATGGCCTCAGAAAGGCCATCTCTAAACTTTGCAGCCAGAGCGCACTCATTCCACTGAGTAAGTACCGACCACTTCCGAAATTTTTGACAATAAATTTCTGCTTCATCTTGCCCCTGAGAGAGGGCCAACAAAGCTTTTTCAGCCTGAATCTCTTGGTTAGGTTCCTCATAGAGCAAACCCAATGCCAGAAAAAACGCATCCGCATTATGCAACGCAGGGTCCCCTGGTGCCAATGCAAATGCCCAATCCTGAGGGTCACCCCGCAGGAAAGATATAATTATCTTGACTTGCTGAGCAGGGTCTCCAGAGGAGCGAGATTTCAAAGAAAGAAACAACTTGCAATTGTTCCTAAAATTCAGAAAACGAGATCTATCTCCAGAAAAAAACTCTGGGACAGGAATTCTAGGTTCAGACATAGGAGCATGTACAACAAAATCCTGTATATTTTGAACCTTAGTGGCAAGATTATTCAGGCTGGAAGCCAAACTCTGGACGTCCATGATAAACAGCTGGGATCAAAGCCATTCAAAGATTAAGAGGAGGAGGAAGTAGCCAGGCTGCAATAAGGCTAGGCAGCAAACTCTGAGGGAAAGAGAAGGAAAAAAAAAAAAAAAAAAAACTTCCTCAGACTACTTATCCTCCTACTTCAGCCAATACAATTAACACTTTGTGGGCCGGTTATACTGTCATGATCCCAATGGCAGGGGATCACCAAAGGACAAGCACAGATACAAACAAGCTCTAGGGCGATGGAACCTGAGCTGACCGCGACCCTGAACCTAACACACAAATAAAAGTAGCCGGGGAACGTGCCTACGATGATCCTAGACGTCTCGCTCCAGCCGAAGATCTAACTTCCCCTATTAGTAGAAACACAGACCTCTCTTGCCTCCAGAGAAATCCCCCACAGAAATAGCAGCCCCCCACATATAATGACGGTGAAATGAGAGGAAAGCACATACGCAGTATGAAAACAGTTTCAGCAAAATGAGGCCCGCTAAAGCTAGATAGCAGAGGATACAAAAGTGAACTGCGCGGTCAGCGAAAAACCCTTCAAAAAACCATCCTGAAATTACTTGAACTCATGTGCCAACTCATGGTACATGAGGAGCAATTTCAGCCCACTAGAGCAACCAGCAGCAAGAATCACATATCTGCAGGCTGGACTAAAAACCAAATAAAGCAAAACACCAAAACAGGAAAATCCAAACTTAGCTTGACCAGAAGGTTCTAGGAGCAGGGAGCAGAGGTAACAAGACACACTGGATACATTGATAACCGGCGAGGAAATGCCAGCAAAGCCAGGTTAAATAGGAAACTCCCATATGCTGATGGATCAGGTGGAACCCAGAAACCCAGGAAAGACAAGTCACCCAGTACCATCAGTAACCACCAGAGGGAGCCCAAAAACAGAACTCACAACAGGGCATATACTATGGAGCATCTTATGGGGGCCATAAACCTTTATGGAGCAATGTACGGGGCATATAATATGGAGCATCTTATGGGGGCCATAAACCTTTATGGAGCAGTGTACGGGGCATATACTATGGAGCATCTTATGGGGGCCATAAACCTTTATGGAGCAGTGTACGGGGCATATACTATGAAGCATCTTATGGGGGCCATAAACCTTTATGGAGCAGCGTATGGGGCATATGGATGGGAGCAGCAAATTACAGAACGGTGGCGCAGGATGGGAGCAGCACATGACAGAACGGGAGCGCAGGATGGGAGCAGCACATGACAGAATAGGGCAGCACATGACAGAATGGGGGTGCAGGAAGGCAGCAGCACATGACAGAACGGGGGTGCAGGATGGGAGCAGCACATGACAGAACGGAGGCACAGGATGGGAGCAGCACATGACAGAACGGGGGTGCAGGATGGGAGCAGCACATGACAGAACGGGGGCGCAGGATGGCAGCAGCACATGACAGAACGGGGGCGCAGGATGGGAGCAGCACATGACTGGATGGGGGCGCAGGATGGGAGCAGCAAATGACAGAATGGAGGCGCAGGATGGGTGCAGCATATGTCAGAATAGAGGCGCAGGATGGGTGTAGCACATGTCAGAATGGAGGCGCAGGATGGGTGTAGCACATGTCAGAATGGGGGTGCAGGATGGGAGCAGCACATGACAGAATGGGGGCGCAGGATGGGTGCAGCACATGACAGGATGGGGACGCAGGATGGAGCAGCACATGACAGGATGGGGACACAGGATGGAGCAGCACATACCAGGATGGAGACCATATACCAATATAAATGCTCGCCACCCGGGCGTAGAACGGGTTCAATAGCTAGTTGTACTATATCTACAGGTGCTTCTCACAAAATTAGAATATCATCAAAAAGTTAATTTATTTCAGTTCTTCAATACAAAAAGTGAAACTCATATATTATATAGAGTCATTACAAGCAGAGTTATCTATTTCAAGTCTTTATTTCTGTTAATGTTGATGATTATGGCTTACAGCCAATGAAAACCCAAAAGTCATTATCTAAGTAAATTAGAATACTTTATAACACCAGCTTGAAAAATGATTTTAAAATCCGAAATGTTGGCATATTGAAATGTATGTTCAGTAAATGCATTCAATACTTGGTCAGGGCTCCTTTTGCATCAATTACTGCATCAGTGCGGTGTGGCATGGAGGCGATCAGCCTGTGGCACTGCTGAGGTGTTATGGAAGCCCAGGTTGCTTTGATAGCAGCCTTCAGCTCAACTGCCTTGTTGAGTCTGGTGTCTCTCATCTTCCTCTTGACAATACTCCATAGATTGTCAGGCTTGCTGTTCAATCAAGCACAGTGATACTGTTGTTTTTATACCAGATATTGGTACTTTTGGCAGTGTGGCAGTGTGGACAGGTGCCAAGTCCTGCTGGAGAATGACATTTCCATCTCCAAAACGCTTGTCTGCAGAGGGAAGCATGAAGTGCTCTAAAATGCTCTAAAATTTCTTGGTAGACGGCAGCGCTGACTTTGGTCTTAATAAAACACAGTGGACCTACACCAGCAGATTACATGGCTTGCCAAACCATCACTGGTTGTGAAAGCGTCACACTAGACCTAGGAAATCAAGGTCCCAAAGTTTGGAGGAAGAGTGGAGAGGCACACAATCCAAGTTGCTTGAGGTCTAGTGTGAAGTTTCCACAATCTACTATATAATGTTCTAAGGGTCACTTCCGTCTTTCTGTCTGTCTGTCTGTCTTTCTGTCACAGATATTCATTGGTCGCGGCCTCTGTCTGTCATGGAAATCCAAGTCGCTGATTGGTCGCGGCAAAACAGCCACGACCAATCAGCGATGGGCACAGTCCGGAAGAAAATGGCCGCTCCTTCCTCCCCGCAGTCAGTGCCCGGCGTCCGCATACTCCCCTCCGGTCAGCACTCACACAGGGTTAATGGCAGCATTGACCGCGGTGTACTCCATTAATGCTGCTATTAACCCTGAGTGACCAACTTTTTACTATTCATGCGGCCTATGCAGCATGAATAGTAAAAAGATCTAATGTTAAAAATAATTTAAAAAAAATTAAAAATCGTTATATACTCACCGTCTGTCGGTCCCTCGGATCCACAACAGGCCTTTCCCGCTCGCGATGCTCCGGTTACCGGTCCATGCTGCGATCTCACGAGATGATGACGTAGCGGTCTTGAGAGACCGCTACGTCATCATCTCGCGAGACCGCAATGCACTCTTCAGGGCCAACGGAGGGTGAGTATATCACTATTTTTTATTTTCATTATTTTTTTTAACAGGGATATGGTGCCCACATTGCTTTAGACTGCGTGGGCTGTGTAATATATTACGTGGGCTGGGCAATATACTACGTGGGCTGGGCAATATACTCCGTGGGCTGGGCAATATACGGTACTACATGAGCTGCGCAATATACAACGTGAGCTGCGCAATATACAGCGTGGGCTGCGCAATATACAACGTGGGCTGTGCAATATACTACGTGGGCTGTGCAATATACAGCGTGGGCTGCGCAAAATATTCAACGTGGGCTGCGCAATATACAACGTGGGCTGCGCAATATACAACGTGGGCTGCGCAATATACAACGTGGGCTGCGCAATATACAACATGGGCTGCGCAATATACTACGTGGGCTGCGCAATATACTACGTGGGCTGCGCAATGCACAACATGGGCTGTGCAATATACTACGTGGGCTGCGCAATATGCTACGTGGGCTTTGCAATATTGTTATGACCTGGTGGTCAGGACAATAATGGACCTGGTGGATAAGAGCACACGGAATGACCTGATAGTTACTGATAATATAGGACGAGCTCTGGGACGTGGGAACTCTGCTAACCGCAATCCCTAATCCTATCAACCACACTAGAAATAGCCGTGGATAGCGCCTAACGCTCCCTATGCAACTCGGCACAGCCTAAGAAACTAGCTAGCCCTGAAGATAGAAAAATAAAGCCTACCTTGCCTCAGAGAAATTCCCCAAAGGAAAAGGCAGCCCCCCACATATAATGACTGTGAGTAAAGATGAAAATACAAACACAGACTCACGGTGCGGAGGCGCTCCCTCTGCGTCCCAGAGCTTCCAGCAAGCAAGAACAATCGAAATAGCAAGCTGGACAGAAACATAGCAAACCAGAGAAAAACAAGCAGTCACTTAGCTTCTGCTGGGAAGACTGGTCACAAGAACGATCCAGGAGTGAACTAGACCAATACTGGAACATTGACAGGTGGCCTGGAGCAAAGATCTAAGTGGAGTTAAATAGAGCAGCCAGCTAACGAATTAACCTCGTCACCTGAGGAAGGAAACTCAGAAACACCCACAGCCACCAGAGAAAGTCCATGGACAGAACCAGCCGAAGTACCATTCATGACCACAGGAGGGAGCCCGACAACAGAACTCACAACAGTACCCCCCCCTTGAGGAGGGGTCACCGAACCCTCACCAGAGCCCCCAGGCCGACCAGGACGAGCCAAATGAAAGGCACGAACCAGATCGGCAGCATGAACATCAGAGGCAAAAACCCAGGAATTATCTTCCTGACCATAACCCTTCCACTTGACCAGGTACTGGAGTTTCCGTCTCAAAATACGAGAATCCAAAATCTTCTCCACCACATACTCCAAATCCCCCTCAACCAACACCGGGGCAGGAGGATCAACGGATGGAACCACAGGCGCCACGTATCTCCGCAACAATGACCTATGGAACACATTATGGATGGCAAAAGAAGCAGGAAGGGCCAAACGAAATGACACAGGATTGATAACCTCAGAAATCTTTTACGGACCAATGAAACGAGGCTTTAACTTAGGAGAGGAAACCTTCATAGGAACATAACGAGACGACAACCAAACCAAATCCCCAACACGAAGTCGGGGACCCACACAACGCCGGCGGTTAGCGAAACGTTGAGCCTTCTCCTGGGACAATGTCAAATTGTCCACCACATGAGTCCAAATCTGCTGCAACCTATCCACCACAGTATCTACACCAGGACAGTCCGAAGACTCAACCTGCCCTGAAGAGAAACGCGGATGGAAACCAGAATTGCAGAAAAATGGCGAAACCAAAGTAGCCGAGCTGGCCCGATTATTAATGGCGAACTCAGCCAACGGCAAAAAGGAGACCCAATCATCCTGATCAGCAGAAACAAAGCATCTCAGATATGTTTCCAAAGTCTGATTAGTTCGTTCGGTTTGGCCATTGGTCTGAGGATGGAAAGCCGAGGAAAAAGACAAATCAATGCCCATCCTAGCACAAAAAGATCGCCAAAACCTCGAAACAAACTGGGAACCTCTGTCAGAAACGATGTTTTCCGGGATACCATGTAAACGAACCACATGCTGGAAAAATAGTGGCACCAAATCAGAGGAGGAAGGCAATTTAGACAAGGGTACCAAATGGACCATCTTAGAAAAGCGATCACAAACCACCCAAATGACCGACATCTTTTGAGAGACGGGGAGATCCGAAATAAAATCCATAGAAATATGCGTCCAGGGCCTCTTTGGGACCGGCAAGGGCAAAAGCAACCCACTGGCACGAGAACAGCAGGGCTTAGCCCTGCTGTTCCACAGGACTGCACAAAAGAACGCACATCCCGTGACAAAGACGGCCACCAAAAGGATCTAGCCACCAAATCTCTGGTAACAAAGATTCCAGGATTCCCAGCCAACACTGAACAATGAATCTCCGAGATAACTCTACTAGTCCATCTATCAGGGACAAACAGTTTCTCTGCTGGGCAACGGTCAGGTATATCAGCCTGAAATTTTTGCAGCACCCGCCGCAAATCAGGGGAGATGGCAGACAAAATTACCCCCTCTTTGAGAATACCCGCCGGCTCAGGAACACCCGGAGAGTCAGGCACAAAACTCCTTGACAGGGCATCAGCCTTCACATTCTTAGAGCCCGGAAGGTACGAAACCACAAAATCAAAACGGGAGAAAAATAACGACCATTGAGCCTGTCTCGTATTCAACCGTTTGGCAGACTCAAGATAAGTCATATTCTTGTGATCTGTCAAGACCACCACGCGATGCTTGGCTCCTTCAAGCCAATGACGCCACTCCTCGAATGCCCACTTCATGGCCAACAACTCTCGATTACCAACATCATAATTGCGCTCAGCAGGCGAAAACTTTCTAGAAAAGAAAGCACATGGCTTCATCACCGAGCCATCAGAACTTCTTTGCGACAAAACAGCCCCAGCTCCAATCTCAGAAGCATCAACCTCAACCTGAAACGGGAGCGAAACATCTGGCTGGCACAGCACAGGGGCAGAAGAAAAACGACGCTTCAACTCCTGAAAAGCCTCCACAGCTGCAGAAGACCAACTGACCACATCAGCACCCCTCTTGGTCAAATCAGTCAACGGTTTAGCAAAATTAGAAAAATTAGCAATGAAGCGCCGATAAAAATTAGCAAAGCCCAGGAACTTTTGCAGGCTCTTCCCAGATGTCGGCTGAGTCCAATTGTAAATGGCTTGGACTTTAACAGGGTCCATCTCGATAGTAGAAGGGGAAAAAATGAACCCCAAAAATGAAACCTTCTGAACTCCAAAGAGACACTTTGACCCCTTCACAAACAAGGAATTCGCACGAAGGACCTGGAACACCATTCTGACCTGCTTCACATGAGACTCCCAATCATCCAAAAAGACCAAAATGTCATCCAAATATACAATCAGGAATTTATCCAGGTACTCTCGGAAGATGTCATGCATAAAGGACTGAAATACTGATGGAGCATTGGAAAGCCCGAATGGCATAACCAGGTACTCAAAATGGCCCTCGGGCGTATTAAATGCTGTTTTCCATTCATCGCCTTGTTTAATACGCACAAGATTATACGCCCCTCGAAGATCTATCTTGGTGAACCAACTAGCCCCTTTAATACGAGCAAACAAATCAGACAGCAACGGCAAAGGATACTGAAATTTGACTGTAATTTTATTGAGAAGGTGGTAATCAATACAAGGTCTCAAAGAACCATCCTTCTTGGCCACAAAAAAGAACCCTGCTCCCAATGGTGACGACGACGGGCGAATATGACCCTTCTCCAAGGATTCCTTTATATAACTCCGCATAGCGGCGTGTTCTGGCACAGATAAATTGAATAATCGGCCGTTAGGAAACTTACTACCAGGAATCAAATTAATTGCACAATCGCAATCCCTATGAGGAGGTAGGGCACTGGCTTTGGGCTCATCAAATACATCCCGATAATCCGACAAAAACTCTGGAACTTCAGAAGGAGTGGAAGACGAAATAGACAAAAATGGAACATCACCATGTACCCCCTGGCAACCCCAGCTGGACACAGACATAGATTTCCAGTCCAATGCTGGATTATGAACCTGTAGCCATGGCAACCCCAAAACGACCACATCATGCAGATTATGCAACACCAGAAAGCGGATATCCTCCTGATGTGCAGGAGCCATGCACATGGTCAATTGGGTCCAGTACTGAGGCTTATTCTTGGCCAAAGACGTAGCATCAATTCCTGTCAATGGAATAGGATACTGCAAGGGCTCCAAGAAAAAACCACAGCGCCTAGCATACTCCAAGTCCATCAAATTCAGGGCAGCGCCTGAATCCACAAATGCCATAACAGAATAGGATGACAAAGAACAAATCAGAGTAGCGGACAATAGAAATTTAGACTGTACAGTACCAATGGTGTCAAACCTAGCAAACCGCTTAGTGCGCTTAGGACAATTGGAGATAGCATGAGTGGCATCACCACAGTAAAAACATAGCGCATTCCGACGTCTGTGTTCTTGCCGTTCAGCTCTGGTCAAAGTCCTATCACATTGCATAGGCTCAGGTCCATGCTCTGATAGTACCGCCAAATGGTGCACAGCTTTACGCTCACGCAAACGGCGATCGATCTGAATGGCCAAAGACATAGACTCATTCAGACCAGCAGGCATGGGAAATCCCACCATGACATCCTTAAGGGCTTCAGAGAGACCCTTTCTGAAGATTGCTGCCAGGGCACATTCATTCCACTGAGTGAGCACAGACCACTTTCTAAACTTCTGACAATATATCTCCGCTTCATCCTGACCCTGACACAGAGCCAGCAAGATTTTCTCTGCCTGATCCACTGAATTAGGTTCGTCATAAAGCAATCCAAGCGCCAGGAAAAACGCATCAACATCACGCAATGCCGGATCTCCTGGCGCAAGGGAAAATGCCCAGTCTTGAGGGTCACCGCGTAACAAAGAAATAATGATCTTTACTTGTTGAACAGGGTCACCTAAGGAGCGAGGTTTCAAGGCAAGAAACAATTTACAATTATTTTTGAAATTCAAGAACTTAGATCTATCACCAAAAAACAAATCAGGAATTGGAATCCTAGGCTCTGACATCGGATTCTAAACCACAAAATCTTGAATGTTTTGTACACTTATAGTGAGATTATCCATCAAAGAGGACAGACCTTGAGTGTCCATGTCTACACCTGTGTTCTGAACCACCCAGATGTAAAGGGGAAAAGAGAGACAAAACACACCACAAAGAAAAAAAAATGGTCTCATAACTTCTCTTATCCCTCTATTGAGATGCATTAGTACTTTGGGCCACCTGTACTGTTATGACCTGGTGGTCAGGACAATAATGGACCTGGTGGATAAGAGCACACGGAATGACCTGATAGTTACTGATAATATAGGACGAGCTCTGGGACGTGGGAACTCTGCTGACCGCAATCCCTAATCCTATCAACCACACTAGAAATAGCCGTGGATAGTGCCTAACGCTCCCTATGCAACTCGGCACAGCCTAAGAAACTAGCTAGCCCTGAAGATAGAAAAATAAAGCCTACCTTGCCTCAGAGAAATTCCCCAAAGGAAAAGGCAGCCCCCCACATATAATGACTGTGAGTAAAGATGAAAATACAAACACAGAGATGAAATAGATTTAGCAAAGTGAGGCCTGACTTACTGAACAGACCGAGGATAGGAAAGGTTACTTTGCGGTCAGCACAAAAACCTACAAAAAGACCACGCAGAGGGCGCAAAAAGACCCTCCGCACCGACTCACGGTGCAGAGGCGCTCCCTCTGCGTCCCAGAGCTTCCAGCAAGCAAGAACAATCGAAATAGCAAGCTGGACAGAAAAATAGCAAACCAGAGAAAAGCAAGCAGTCACTTAGCTTCTGCTGGGAAGACTGGTCACAAGAACGATCCAGGAGTGAACTAGACCAATACTGGAACATTGACAGGTGGCCTGGAGCAAAGATCTAAGTGGAGTTAAATAGAGCAGCCAGCTAACGAATTAACCTCGTCACCTGAGGAAGGAAACTCAGAAACACCCACAGCCACCAGAGAAAGTCCATGGACAGAAGCAGCCGAAGTACCATTCATGACCACAGGAGGGAGCCCGACAACAGAACTCACAACACAATATACTACGTGGGCTTTGCAATATACTAAGTGGGCTGCGCAATGTACTGCGTGGGCTGCGCAATGTACTGCGTGGGCTGCGCAATGTACTGCGTGGGCTGCGCAATGTACTGCGTGGGCTGCGCAATGTACTGCGTGGGCTGCGCAATGTACTGCGTGGGCTGTGCAATATACTACGTGGGCTGTGCTATACACTACGCATACATATTCTAGAATACCCGATGCGTTAGAATCGGGCTACCATCTAGTTATTATTATATTTAGTTAAGTATTCAGTATTTTGTATTTTAAAATCCAGCATACTGGTCCAGAGATATGATTATTTTGATTTAGAACACATTTTTATGGTCTTTTTTCCAAAGGGATATAGCTCACAAGATTCTATGGGGGGGTGTCTTTGGGCTGTTCTGCATTATCTATGAGCAACGACCCCTTGGTAAAACCATAAAAATTAGTATTAACTAAAAAGTCCCCTTTCTCTGAAATCATATGGCAGAATTAAAAAAATAAAGACAACAACATAATAACAGAACATGCAAGAATAAAGTAAAAGAAAACACTTGCCAATGTTTTGAACTTTATTCCTCCCGGCAGCGTTCGATGTTCAGTCACAGGCGCGGCGCGATTTTAGTCACCCACTCTGTGTATTCAGAGTAGCAGCTGTAACGGCGTCCCCAGTACTGACTGACAGGTGTCTTATGATTGAGGTGCTTTCACATTACGCTTTACCTGTCCGTTGGTCTCTTTGGGGCTTACGTTTAGAACTGGGCTGGGCTATAGACTATAATGATGGTGACAGAGTGAATGTGTGCTTTGACGGACATCATTTTCGGGCATATACACCTGCTGGAGGTGGACAACCACAGACAGTCTGCTACCATCAGCACTTACACCCAAATCCCGTTTTACAGGGGCTGGTGGAATCTGGATGTAGACCCTGATGGGATCAATGGACGGGTGAACAAAAGGCAATGTTAGTGCACCCTTAGGGCTCGTGCAGACGACTGTTTTTATTGTACAATTCCCAGCAATGGTTTTGAAGGATATCACCCATGCCCATGTTATCCTGTGGGGCAGTGCACATGTCTGATTTTTTCTTCGAACCGCAGCGTGCACGAATAGCATCTAAAAATTAGATTGGCACTCACCCATTTCTATCTATGGGTCTGTGAAAAAATAGGACCACACTCTGATATTATGATTTTTAGAGATTGATATAATGGTCAAGGTGGAGACATTTTTTTTTTCTCTCCACCTCAGAGAAAATCAGATCCCACTCAGATCATACTCTGATCAGAGTCTGGTTAGCATGATCGGACCAATTTTCATGGATGGAGAGAAAACGGTTGTCTGCATCTGCCCTTGGAATCAGAGGTGTATCTAGGGTTTCTGGCACCCAGGGCAAGAATTCAGTTTGCCCCCCCCACCCCCACCAAGGACATATGCGATTTGCACACTTAGTCATGTACCGACCAGCTCCTATCCCTAATGCTCTCAATGATCACTGAAAAACTGAGAGAAGCAGAAGAGAAGCTCGATGTCACAGGACCACAAGTATGAAAGTTGCATGTGAGTGAAGTGTCCATGTGATGACTCCTGGAACCTGCAGAGCTGAATCCTGGCATCGCAGACTTCTGAATTCTCACAACTAATGCACTGCACACTTTCAGGATTCTTCCTTGCCAGTGGACAGTCATGTCAGCACAAGCATGCAATTTGTATACCTCTGGCCATATTCCAACTAGACGTGCCCGGCCTCACGCAGTTCATTTTCATTGAGTGAGGCCACACATGTCTAGTCAGCATGTGACCGCATGTATCTAAATCACCAGCACGAGAGAATCCTGACAGCGTGCAGGGCGCACTGTGAGAAGTCAGAAGTCTGCAGACACAAAGAATAACTGCAGACTCATTACAAACCTGGACTTTCCCTTTAATGCTCCTAATATAAATAAAAACATGAGAGTTAGTTAGTATCACAAATAACATTTACATCCAGGTACCATATAGATGACGTCGTCTCTAGAGTCGTTCTCCTTCTTTTCTTCATCTTGTCCAGACCCCATGCTGAGTTTTCTCATCCACAGCCGTCTCTGCAGACTTCCATCTTCTCCTTTCTTTTGCAGAAAATTTCCACATGATACCCTTAAAGATACAAGTGTCATTAAAATGCTCCTGAATAAAAAATTGCCCCTCATTATACTGTCTGCACAAATTATGACCCCCACATTGTCCTGCTTATGGTACATGCTTTTCACACTGACCTCTCCTTTCCATACCGGCTCCCTCTTCACACTGTTCTCTCATACTGTGTCCCCCCTATAGGGCCTAGTATTTATACTGTACTCTCTCATCACACTCCCCCTCCTTGGTATACTGTCCCCTCCTGGCTGTGCACTCACACTGTCCCTCCATGCTACTCCCCCACTATTCAGTTTCTATTCTGTGCCCACTCACTTCTGTCCACCATTTTGTCTCCTCACACTATTCCCCTCCCTCCTCATACTGTCTCCTCTCACATCCCCCTGTTCTCCATACTGTCTCCTCATATATTTACCCCTTCACTTTCTATACTACATGCTCACCAACTCCCCATACTGTCTGCACACATCCCATCACCCTCACTCCCCGTACTCTGTCCACATACATTTTTCACATCACTCCTCATACTGTGCTCTCATTCTCCCATATTGTTTCCTCATACTGTTTCCACATACATGCCCCCAATTCCCCCATTCTGTTTCCTCAAACATGCCCCCAATTCCCCCATACTGTTTCCTCGTACATGCCCCCCATTCCCCCGTACTGTTTCCTCATACATGCCCCCAATTCCTCCATACTGTTTCCTCGTACATGCCCCCCATTCACCTGTACTGTTTCCTCTTACACGCCCTTATTCACCAATACTGTTTCCTCATACATGCCCCCAATTCCCCTATATTGTTTCCTGATACATGTCCCCCATTCTCCTGTACTGTTTCCTCATATATGCCCCATCTCCCCTTTTGCTCTTCATTTTGTGTCTTTAAATCTCCCCCACATTAAATCCCCCATCCCCACTCCAAATCTCACCCCACACATAATAAAGTCCCCCATCCCCAAATTCTCCCCACACATAATAAATCCCCCTATCCCCACTCAAATTGTCCACACACATATTATTGTCCTCTACCCCACCCCATCATTGCCTTTTCTGTCACGCCCATCATTGCCTATTTCACCACCTCCAGCATTTCTTCCCCCAATACCATCATTGCCCTTTTTACCACATCCATCGTTTCCTCCTCCCCCACCATCCCCATCCTTGCCCATTCCACCACTTCCATCATTTCCTCCTCCACCCCCATCCCCATCATTGCCCTCTCCCCATTAGCCCCATCATTGCCCTCTCCCATCCCCATCAATGCCCTTTCCCCGTCAGCCCCATCATTGCCCTCTCCTACCCCACCATCCCCATCATTGCCCTCTCCCCATCAGCCCCATTATTGCCCTCTCCCATCCCCATCATTGCCCTCTCCCCATTAGCCCCATCATTGCCCTCTCCTCCCACACCATCCCCATCATTTCCCTCTCCCCGTCAGCCCCATCATTGCCCTCTCCCATCCCCATCATTGCCCTTTCCCCGTCAGCCCCATCATTGCCCTATCCTACCCCACCATCCCCATCATTGCCCTCTCCCCATCAGCCCCATTATTGCGCTCTCCTCCCCCACCATCCCCATCATTGCCCTCTCTCCATCAGCCCCATCATTGCCCTCTCCTTCCCCACCATCCCCATCATTGCCCTCTCCCCGTCAGCCCCATCATTGCCCTCTCCCATCCCCATCATTGCCCTTTCCCCGTCAGCCCCATCATTGCCCACTCCTCTCCCATCATCCCCACCATTGCCCTCTCCCCGTCTGCCCCATCATTGCCCTCTCCTCCCCCACCATCCCCATCATTGCCCTCTCCCCATCAGCCCCATTATTGCCCTCTCCTCCCCCTACACACACCATTTACTTCTCTGCACATTCCCCTGCAGCGCGCCACACACACACCTCTCCTCGCCTTCATCTGACACAGCAGGCCGCTGAATGATGACGTCATCCAGCGGCGCGTCTGTGTGAGAGGAAGCGCGGGCAGGAAGCAGGAAGACAGATCGCTGGAGCTCCGCTGCTTTTTTCCCTTGTAGGCACTGGAGCTGCAGGGATTTCTCCCTGCCCGCCGCAGCCACCCTGCATGGGCCCCCCTCCACCTCCGCACTTGTTGGGAGCCGGCGCTCTGCAGCTTCTCTGTGCTGGCTGTCAGCTTGACAGTCGGCACAGAACAGCTGACTCCCAGACCAGGGGCGGCAGAATGCAGCCGCCGGGGGAGACACTGCGGACCGCCACATTAGGTGGCCCGACTGCGCCCCCCTGCCGTCTGCGCCCGGGCACATGCCCTGGCTGCCCCCCCCCCCTAGATACGCCACTACTTGGAATCATAATTCAGACCCTAAAATGTGGTCATAGTACAACTGTCTGAAACTGATCAAAGAGAAGAGTGAGGGTCTTGACTCGGACGGGCACTTTTTCCCTTTCCAAAAGCCCATGATAAAAACTGCAAGATGACGCAAGTTTTGACGCAAAGTATGTTAGAAAAACTTGCCAAAGAATTGACAATGTTTTTTTTTTTATCACACATTAAAGAAACACGTGCAAAAAAAGCCCCAAAACACGATATTATCTATATACATATTTTCTCAATCAGATTAATGAAAAGTTTTGCAGGGAGATTGTATACATTTTTATACAGATATTGACACATAATCTGTTTAAAAATACATTTAAAAAAACCTCTGTATTAACATACCCTAATGGTTGCTGATTTAGTTTTTTTTTTTTTTTTTTATATATATATATATATCTGTCTCTTCACTGTTGAAATATCATCCTATTTCATTTCTAAGTAGGATTTCATGGGTTCCAGAAATAGCTGGAAATCATGGCTTAGTAATTTCTGCACAGAACAAGCCAGAGGACATTTATTTCTGTGAATTTAACTTATTTTTCACACTCCCAGCAGGAATAGTACATTGTACATAGTAGTATATTATTTATATTTAAAACAAAAAACTGAACGTAAGAATATTAGGGATTTCCCATTTTATATAGTGATGACATATTGATCTCTGGGAGCTTCACTGATCCTAAGAATAATTCTTTCTTTCCTCTGCACCACCCCCAACATTTGTTTTATAAGTTAGCACATAACAGAGGATGCATGAAAATAATAAAATCACTTTTCACCATAAATGTGACCACTGCAGCCAATCGCAATCCCCAGCAGTGTTGGTAATATGGTTAACACATGACCACTGAGGCCACCTATTGGGATGTTGCCTCTGGACCTGTGGGGGCACCTGACAGGCAGTGCCAGTATGGCAGGGGAATAAGGAAGAGAGCATAAGTTATTGTATTACTTTACAGCTGCTTATGTTTTTGCATGTATGTTAAAGTGAACCTGTTACCTTAAAATGCTATTTACCTGCAGATATAGTGGTAATCTGCAGGTAAGTAAGTTATACCTGAATGGCTTACTGGAAGCTCGGGTACAGGGAGAAAAATACGTTTTATTTTCCCTGCAGCCACTTGCTTCCAGTCACTGTGGTGACACTGGGACTGTTACACTCACCACTCACTATAAAGTTAGCACGGTGTAATCATTCCCCCGACCCATTGATTGACAGTCTACTCTGCAGTTTTTTCCTTATATTTACTGCTCCGGTAAGACAGGTAGGATCTGTTTAACTGCAAATTACCATTATATGCAGGGAAATATGTTTTTGGAGGTGATTGGTTCTCTTTATATAATGTTAGACAACCCTTTAACTATACATGAAGTTATAGACATCAACACAAAATTTAAAAAAAACACTGAACATTTATTTAGGTGAAGCTACTGCATATCCCAATATCCTCAAACGGTCACAGTGTTCCAAAAGCTGAGAGAGAGAGAATCTTTCCTGACCATGAGACACCCGATGTGGATCTTTAGGGTTCATTGTAGACTTGGGCACATTTTCAAACTGAGGCTCTAAATAAATGTATATTTACGTACATGCATACAGCTGGTGAAATAAGTATTGAAACCATCACTAATTTTCTAAGTAAATATATTTCTAAATAAAATCTTTTGCATGAAATTATCACCAGATGTCGGTAACAACCCATCCAATCCCCACAGGCAAAAAAATCAAACCATAGATGTCCATAAATTAAGTTATGTGTAATAATGAGAAATGACACAGGGAAAAAGTATTGAACACATGAAGAAAGAGCTGCAAAAAGCCATGGAAAGTCATGACAACAGCTGAAATCTATCAGTAATTAGAACGCAAACCTGCCACTTAGTATTTTTCACAATCAGCTGCTTCAACTGATGGCCTATAAAAAGGTGTCTCATTACCGAAATGTCACACAAGAAATATCTCATGATGGATAAAATCAGTGAGCTTTCTCAAGACCTTCACAACCTTATTGTTGCAAAACATACTAATGGAATTGGTTACAGAAGAATTTCAAACTACTGCAATTTTCAGTGAGGATTGTTGGGGCCATAATCCGGAAGTGGAAAGAACATAATTTCACAATAAGCCAGGCACAATCAGGTGCTCTGAACAAGACTACAGATAGAGGAGTAAAAAGTATTATTAGAAGAGTTGTCCAAGAGCCAAGGACCGTATGTGGAGATCTACAGCAAGACCTGGAATTAGCAGGAACAATTGTTTCAAAGAATACAATAAGTAACGCACTCGACCTCCATGGCCTCTATGTACTCTCACCACGCAAGACTCTATTGCTGAACAAAAAGCATGTTCAATGTTGTTTAAAGTTTGCTCAAAAACATTTAGACCTGCCTGTGAAATACTGGGAGTATATAGTCTGGTCAGTTGAGAACAAAATTGAACTCTTTGGATACCATAATACACACATTTGGAGGCCAAAAGCCACTGCATATCACCCCAAAAACACCATACCAACAGTGAAGTTTTGGTTGTAAGAATATCATGGAGTGGGGCTGTTTTTCAGTATATGGAATTGGCAAACATCATATAATTGAAGGAAGGATGAATGGATAAATGTTGCTTGACATTCTTGATAAAAATCTGCAGCCATCTACCAGGATGACAAAGATAGAGAGAGGATGGATATATCAGCAAGTCAACAAACCCAAACACACAGCCAAAAAAATGCTCAATTTGTTTCAGATACAGGAAATAAAGCTGCTAGGATAGGCCAGCCAATCACTGGACCTGAATTTAATAGAAAATGTATGGAATTAACTGAAGCTCTGAGCTCATTGAAGGAGCCCACAAAAACCTTCAGGATTTGAAAAGTGTTTGGAGGAATGAGCCAAAATCACACCTGAGCAATGCATGTGACTAGTTTCCCCATACAGGAGGCATCTTGAAGCTGTTATCATCAACAAAGGCTTTTGTACGAAGTATTAAATACATTTCAGTACGGGTGTTCAATACTTTTTCACTGTGTCATTTCTCATTATTAGGCCACATTCATACATTCAGTATTTGATCAGTATTTTACATCAGAATTTGTAAACCAAAACCAGGAGTGGGTGATAAATACAGACATGGTGACATGTTCCTATTGTATTTTTCCTCTGATTGTTCCACTCCTGGTTTTGGCTTACAAATATTGAGGTAACATACTGACCAAATACTGAATGTGTGAACGCGGCCTTACAGATAACTTAATTTGTGGACATCTATGGTTTGATTTCTTTGCCTGTCTGGATTGTTTCCAATATCTGTTCAGAATTTCATGTTAATAGCACTTTTAGAAGTGCATTATACAATACTTCAACATATTTCGTCTGCTGTGTATATGTGTGTGTATATGTATGAATTGTAATTCCTTATTTTCACATAAAATTACATCAAATCCATACACAATGACTAAGTTTTAAAGTGCATGTCAAAAACGTATGTGTTTGTTTTACACGTGAGATTGAGTGAGATTTTTTCAGCTCCTCTAACAGTCCCATGCTGAGTAACCGCAATCTTACATTAGTTCCGTTTGCATTGTAATGTAATATGTCGTAGCTCCACCAAGTGACAAATTAGTGGTACTGCATGTTAACAAATTGTTTTGCTGCGCTATTCCGATTATATGATCAGAGACTGTGTCTATTTATAGAGAAGCAATCAGGGCTGAGAGGAAGCTGTGTTTTTTGTTTTTGTCTTTTTTAAAGGAGCAATTCACCATATGAAGACCAAAGACAAAATGATATATGTATATTATACACAGCAAATATAATAATATTGGAATACTGTATATTGCTCTGCGCTGTGGTATGCTAGATGTTGTCTTTTGTTGAATTGTCCTCATCATTGGACCTTCACTTTGTGCTTTTACTTTATTTTATGATGTAATTTAGGCAAAAAGTAAAGTGAATTTTTTACTAAGTTTTGCTATGCAATCTGAGAGCAGCATAATGTAGGGCAGAGACATTGATTACTGGTCTACATGCTGTTATCCTGACAGCTGCAGATCTAGTCGTGCTCAGAATGCTGAGCCCTGTATACCCCCACCCACATCTCTTTCTGTGTATATTGACAGCTGCTAATCACTGGTGGGGGACAGTTACACAGAGCAGTTGACTAAGAGGCACAAAACACCTAGTCCTGTAATGATAAGCTCCTGCTGATAAGACACTGACTTTATTTAAACAGCAACACCCATTCTAGTAAGTAAGACATCACTGGAACCAGGGTCTCTGCCTCTACATCATGCTGCTCTCCATTTAAATTGCAAAAACTTGATGACAGGTAACAAATCCTTTTACATAATTTTGTCTTAAAGAGGTTGTCCACTCATTTTACATTGATGACCTATCTTCAGGATAGGTCATCAATGTCTGATTGGCCGGGGTCCGACACCCAGCACCCCTGCCCATCAGCTGTTATTGGTGTCGGTTGGAAGTACTCACTTGACGAGTTGTTCCATCTTCTGACAGTGGGCGCCGCAGGGTACTACACATCCGCCTCCAATTGATTTGAATAGGAGGCGGATGTGTAGTACCAAGCCTGGGCCACTGCCAGAAGATGGAACAACTCGTCAAGTGAGTACTTCCAGCCGACACCTATAACAACTGATGTGCGGGGGTGCCGGATGTCGGACCCCGGCCAATCAGACATTGATGACTTATCCTAAGTAGTGGACAACCTCTTTAAGTTTTTGATGATTTTATAACAATTTTGCCCTTCCTTTTAATCTTAGATTAAACCATATACGATGCAATAGACTTAACTGCATGGCCTCCTACCTTTTCTTTTCCTGAGTTATTCATAGCTTATATTCAGTTATAGATAGCACTGTATATATTTTATACGTAGTTTGGAGCAAAGGGTTTTACTTATTAAGGTATTTATATTGTAGTAACAGGTATATGGCTGGAGTACAGGTCAGAGAGGATAGAATAGAGGATGTGTGAGACTAAACTTATTGATACTCTATTAGGAAATAGGCGCAATACAGAAATATGTTTCAGGATATAGGTAGATGCTAGTTGTCTTCCTTACCCACTTGTCAGTCAGTTCTTCCGCTCCCTTTTTGGATCTTGAAATTCTCATTCACAAACAGCTCAAATCTGTTTTGCTCAGGGTTGCTTGCTCACTATGATGCCATGTGACACAGCCAACTATATTCTATGGAGAGAGAGTGGTTGAGAGGAGCCCGGTGAGGGAACAGAAGGAGAAGGAGTCACAAAAAAGATTCTACTGAGCTTCCTAGCAAGTCTTTTTCCTCACATCACAGCTTGATTTACATCCAGACCACTCAGAACTGCTGTATGATTTCCTTCATGCTCCTGCTTCTTTTCTCTGTGTACTAACTAACCCAGTGTTCTCCAAGTTCGGTCCTCAAGAGCCACCAACAGGTCATGTTTTCAGGATTTCCTTAGTATTGCACAGGTGATGGAATTATTGCCTGTGCAGGTGATGCAATTATCACCTGTGCAATACTAAGGAAATACTAAAAACATGACCTGTTGGTGGCTCTTGAGGACCGGACTTGGGGAACACTGAACTAACCTATGAAGAGCATGAATCCCTCTGTGTGCTGTGCTGCATATGGGAGACCTTATGGAAGCTGGTCTCCTCACACCAGCTCAGTCAACTGCATATTAACAGATAGTCTACAGAAAGGAAAACTGGTGTCAATGCAAGCTATAAGTCATAGAATGGCCATAAATAGTGCTATTCCTCATGAACACACACAGAACAGCTTATTCTGAAACGTTATTTGAGATTACAGGTACTTAGGGTTTACTTATTTACCAGAAACCACACTGTGATGCCATGTTCACACATTCAGTATTTGGTCAGTATTTTACCTCAGTATCTGTAAGGCTGCCGTCACACTAGCAGTATTTGGTCAGTATTTTACATCAGTATTTGTAAGCCAAAACCAGGAGTGGGTGATAAATGCAGAAGTGGTGCATATGTTTCTATTATATGTTTCCTCAATTTGTTCCACTCCTGGTTTTGGCTACAAATACTGAGGTAAAATACTGACCAAATACTGCTAGTGTGACGGCAGCCTAAGCCAAAGCCAGGAGTGGAACAGTCAGAGGAAAAGTATAATAGAAACATATGCACCACCTTCTGCATTTATCACCCACTCCTGGATTCGGCTTACAAATACTGATGTAAAATACTGAATGTGTGATCATGGCCTTGTAGCTCTTTTGGGCACTATATGGTATTGCAGCTTAACTCTGTTCATCTGTACGAAGCAGTTTACTACAATTTTTAATTACCTGAAGTACAATGTTCATAGAGCACTCCAGTTTTTTTTTGGTCTGATAGCAAAAAGGCATTCAGTAAATAGAATTGCTTAGATGGAATTATTCCTATCTCAGCCGTGAAAGACTGAGATGGAAATACGCCTCTTAAAGGAGTTGTCCTGACTTATGACTCCAATATCAAACTGGTGGTGGTTAGATGCTCAACACTCCAACCTATGAGTTTCCGCAGTTGTTGGACATAAAGCGTGAACGGATCCAGAACTGCACGGCTCCTTTCACTGTGTAGTGGACATTACCATAAATCTTTTTTCATTTTTTTTTTTTTTTTTAAATTGGCTTCTTTTCCTTAACATCTTGGTATCAGGCAGACACTAAACACTTTTCCAAATAGTTGTAATAAAAAATAGAGAAAAAACAAGCCCAAACTGCCTCTAAATGACATGACTTTCTAGCAAATGTTGGCTCAGAATTTATAGCTTGTGTGATCCTAGAATTCTTAGATCCTACAACACTCCAAACCAGCCCTTACTGTCACAATGCGAGAATTCATATGTTATCAGAAGATTTCACTCTTTTAACTAAAACCGTGCTGATTATGAAAGACCGTTAAAGGGAATCTGTTGGCAGGTTTTTGCTATGTAATTTGACAACAGCATGACGTAGAAACAGAGACCATGATTGCAGTGATGTATAACTTAGTTTACTGGGTGCAGAAGTTGAGATAGAATGCCGGTTTTCTGTACTGCAGATCTAGCGGAGCTCAGAATGTTGAGCCCTGTATAACTCTGCCCACACCACTGATTGGCAGCTTTCTTTGTACAATGTATATTGACAGAAAGCTGCTAATCAGGGGTGTGGGCTCAACATTCCTAGGTCTGCAGTAGAGAAAACCATGATTAGGGTTGGACCAGGAGGCACAAGACATCTAATTTGATAGTAATAATCCTCTACTAATAAAAACACATTTTGTTGAAAGGGCAAAACACAACCTAGTAAGTGACACATCACTGGATCGGGGTCTCTGCTCATACATTTGCTGATCTCATAGCAAAAACCTGCTGATTGCCTTTAACAGCTATAATAATGTAACTGCCATGTTAATGATTCTACATGTTAATGATGCTTCTCTTTATACAGGAATGGCTGACGTGGATTATGGGATCTTTTTCAACATACTGAGATCCCACAAACCGCAACTTTGGACCCGACTTTTGTTAACAACTTGGGTCCTTTAGAAGCCATTTTGTGACAGTTTTATTTCTTTATTTTTTTTAAATTATAAATAAATAAAATTAGTGTGTTGCTGCCTATTATTTTCTTAAATACAAATGCCACACTGAGGCACTGGTATTAAGGACACTGCTATTTACCAAATGACTATTTCTATAGGAATGGAAGATCAATCTCTTCCCCTCAGTGTTTCTATAAGATTCAAATAAAGTCAAAGGCCGATTCATTAACATTGGCATTTCATATGCTAGTCTTATTGATAGGCTTACAGGTATAAGATGGGCCAAATTCATCAAGAGGTGCACGCTATTTAATGGGAACCTGTCACCTGAAAAATGCTATTAACCTGTAGTTATGGGATTAATGTGCAGGTTAATGGCGTTCTGAACTTGCCTGGTGCCCGTGCTTAGACCCACGCCGTCAGGAGGAAATTAACTTTACTCCCCTTGGCAGTGGTTCGGATTCAATCACAGGGGGGCGGCGCAGATGTGGGTTCAGCTTTGAGCCCTCACTGACAGCTTGCTCATCATTAGGGCTGGCTGTCAGTCACTTACCGGGGTTTCAGCTGCCACACTCTATACACACAGTGGTGGGTCTAAAGGTACCTTCACATTGAACGATATCGCTAGCGATCCGTGACGTTGCAGCGTCCTGGCTAGCGATATCGTTGAGTTTGACAGGCAGCAGCGATCAGGATCCTGCTGTGCCATCGTTGGTCGGAGCAGAAAGTCCAGAACTTTATTTCATCGCTGGACTCCCGCAGACATTGTTGAATCGGTGTGTGTGACGCCGATTCAGCGATGTCTTCACTGGTAACCAGGGTAAACATTGGGTTACTAAGCGCAGGGCCGCGCTTAGTAACCCGATGTTTACCCTGGTTACCAGCGTAAACGTAAAAAAAAACAAACACTACATACTTACATTCAGGTGTCTGTCCCCCGGCGCTGTGCTTCACTGCACTGTGTAAGCACCAGCCGGAAAGCAGAGCACAGCGGTGACGTCACCGCTGTGCTTTCCGGCCGGCGCTCACAGTCAGTGCAGAGAAGCAGAGCACCGGGGGACAGACACCGGAATGTAAGTATGTAGTGTTTGTTTTTTTTTACATTAGCACTGGTAACCAGGGTAAACATCGGGTTACTAAGCGCGGCCCTGCGCTTAGTAACCCGATGTTTTCCCTGGTTACCAGGGGACTTCGCATAGTTGGTCGCTGGAGAGCTGTCTATGTGACAGCTCTCCAGCGACCACACAGCGACACTGCAGTGATCGGGATCGTTGTCTAGATCGCTGCAGCATCGCTAAATGTGACGGTACCTTAAGTGCCACACCTGGGCAGATTCACAATGCTATTAACCTGCAGATTAACCCAATATCAGGTGACAGGTTCCTATTAAATAGCGTGCACCACTTGATGAATTCAGTCCATCTAAGGTGACAGGTTCCCTTTAATGAATTGGCGTGCGTCTCCCCATATTTGTACTGGAGAAAAATTGATGACGTAATGCTATGTCATTGCTACACCTTGACTCCTCCCTAGCTCCGCCCATACGAAAAGTTTAAATTTTTTGGCTGAACTTTGTGTTGTGCAAAAATTTTGACTCTCTGCAAAATATTTTAAACCAGAATTCTGGTGTACACACTTTGCCATATTATTATTTCTTTTTTTTTTTTTTAGAGATGACTACTGTCCTGTTGCTCTAGAGTTCACCATGTAGCATACGGTTTATACTGGATGCCTCTGTTTGACATACCACAATATCCTCTTCTATTCCATACAGCAAAAAAGGTACACCGGCTTGACAATGACACTGGTCTTCATCAAGCGAATTAGAGCCTGTCGTTCGGTTTGATGCATGTGCCAGGAGATCTAAACATGCATGCAAACACTGCAAATTGTGGTGTCAAAGCACCTTGGGCCGGAGTCACTCTAGCAAATCCCATCGGATGTGAAATGCTAATGACCCTCAGCTTCAGCTCTGCTGCGAGCGTGATCAGAGTGTCAGTGCTCTGTGCTCCGAGCCTCTCTCGCATCAGAGAATTGGAGCACAGCTGCCGAGGAGACGGAGAAAGTAATTTCTCCATCTCCTCTACTGCTGGCGTCAGCAGGAATCGCACTGCACTCGGCTGATATCTGAGAGCAGGGCAATGTTTCACACGTACCCATAGACTTAAATGGGTGCACACTATCCAAATTTGGCAGGCAATCGCAGCATGCTTCGTTTTTTTTTCCTTTCCAATCGCGTTCCGATAGGAGCAGGAAAAAAAAGGCCATTGAGGACAGAACCGTAGGATTTAATTGGTACTAATGCTATCCAATTTTTAATCACAAGTAGGAGCGAGCCCTTGGGACAGCCTAACCCACTGATTTTAACAATATCTACCAATCATCTAAATGTATGGGGGAATCTTGATTTCTCGCGGATGGCAAATGTCTTGGGAACAGCAGTTGGGTGTTGCACCTGAGGAAAGCCATTGTCAGCGATGTTTGCCAGTGACTTACTCCCTGCTCCATAGTCAGAACACATACACATGGCTGAGCCAAGCATGCATGTGTCTGGGGGGAGAATAATCGGAATAGCTGTCATCCTAATAAGCATTTGATTGACAGCTATCTGCATTGTTTCATTTATCTACCCCCTTACATATCAAATTTTTACACAGCATCATGGACCCGATACATTATTGCATTTGCATCTGTTTTTTGTTACTTTTATGGTATTTTGCACCTTTCTGTTGCTTGCACCAAACTCCTCTTTCCATTTGCACCTTTTTTAAAATCTATTTTATGTGTGCTTTTTTTTTCTCTTATCACTATGGGGGAGGGTCAGTGTTTTTGGATGTTTTCACCTAAATTGTCAATTGTTACTTTTGAAAAAGGTATTATCACATTTGTCACACATAGTGTTCCATGGAGTGATTTTATGTAGAAACCTTTTTTATTATTTATTTATTTTTGGAAAAAAACAAACCATAAATAACTAATCCTGTGCACGATTTTAATGAATTTTGTGCAAAAAAAAAGTGACTTAAAAAAAATTGCAAATAATCAATTGGACCCTATGTCTTGAAATAGTTTTTTAAAATAGTTTTCTGGCTTAAAACACTTTGAAGAATCACAAAATGTTTGCACAAAAGTTTTGCAGCTTTTGGCTTTTTAATGCCAGTCCTGGACAGTATCAACAAAGTAGATGGAGCAGTGAGATCGGTGAGTTCATCAAAAGTTATTCCATTTCATCTTAAGCCAGAAATGTTACTTCAGTTTATGAATGGAGTAGCATTTCTGGCTAGGCACGCAGCTGCCCATGGCACTAAGAAGATGCTTTGAATTTATTAAGTGGCGAGCGCCTCTTAATCATTTTGATGCATATTACCCCATCATGCTCATTCATGTACATCGCCAGTCTTAATCAATCGGCCCCATTAGCTTAAAATATAGAACTGTGAAAATTCCCTTTAGAGCTATTTTTCTATTGTAACTCAGTTTACGTATGAATGTCCTGATCATCTTCATGCCCCATTAGATATTCTCATGTATTGATAGTCTACCATGTAGGCTGTGTGCAAAATATTACCTTCTGTGTAAAGGAATCTCATGTCAAAGTCTTCCATTCAGCCTAATACTGCATGTAACTGTTGTCAATATACTCACTGATAATATTGCTCTTATGATATTGTTTTTATTGCGTTTTTAAATAATAAAATACAAATGATTATGTGGATTCTCATTAATTAGTTGATTTCCCATATAACTGTCAGATTAAACTGCACATATAAGTCCTAACATTTAATGGGCTTGCTAAAAGGCTATCTGGAGAACAGTAAAATAATGTTAATTACGTGCAGTATAAATCACCACTAATAAGATTTTTATTTGAACAATTTTTTTTATCTGAAGACCTGAAATCCTAGATATAATATGATAATAATCTTATGTTTCATCTGAAGTCTCCATTTTACAGTGTTCTACTCAAACGCTAACTGTAATTTAACAATATTGACAATCCGTTTTTCCTTTATCACAGTCTCCAAAAGTCCACAGTTACCAGGATATGGAAGCTGTCCCCCTTCTACTCAACAATGTGAAAGCAGAGCCTCCTGAGGATTTATTAGCCACCGACCATTTCCAAACACAAACCGAACCAGTGGACTTATCAATAAACAAGGCTAGATCTTCACCGAGAGGACTGTCGTCTTCTCCGCTGTTCATTACCACTTCAGTAGCCTCACCTTCTTCTAACTCTTCATCCAGCCGTCCAGCTTCTTCACCAACAGTGATAACCACGGTACCATCCACAGCATCTGTGCCAACAGTATTGACTCCAGGACCTCTTGTGGCTTCAGCATCTGGAGTTGGCGGACAGCAGTTTTTGCACATCATACACCCCGTCCCATCTTCTAGTCCTATGAACTTGCAGTCTACAAAACTGAGTCATGTTCACAGAATACCAGTTGTCGTGCAGTCCGTTCCTGTTGTTTATACTGCAGTGAGGTCCCCGGGGAGTATGAATTCTACCATTGTGGTCCCTTTCTTGGAGGATGGAAGAAGCCATCTTAAAGGTAAATATTTGTTTTAATTTTCACCCTGATATCATATGGTAAAATTGTTCAATTGTAAGAAACGGTATCTGGTCAGCAAAGCAAAAATTACAAAGTATGTTCTCCCTTTCCCAAAGCACCCATACACATATATAGAATTATCTCAGCAGTGTGGGTGAAATTATCTCAGCTGTGTGGCTACATACACAATAATGAGTTTAATATCTCATATCTCCAAATGCTTGTAAACCAGGAGACGAAGGTGTGTTGTGGCATGTACACTGTAATTATGTCCTCAACAGCGATAGTCCTATAAAGCCATTATAGAGTGATGCCCCCATCCATCACACACAGAGTATGGTATCCTCACAGAAAATGCCCCCTCACAGTGTCACTTCACACGTATAGTACGATGACTCCACTATGCCACTAGCACAGTATAATACTCTCAAAGCATGGTGCCCCCCATAGTCCCCCCTCACCCCACACACAGTATTATGACTTCCTCGCAGTATCATGGACTGTCAATATGGTGGCCCCCACAGCCCCCATTGAGTATGATGGCCCATACAGCACCCCACATAGATTGAAGGTCCCCACAGCCCCCAACTTAGTATGGGAGCCCCCACAGCCCTCCACAAAGTATGATGACTCCCACAACCCCCCACAAAGTATAATGGCCCCCACAGCCCCTCACACAGTATAATGGCCCCCTCATCTGACTACTCAGTATGATGGCCCCTACAGTCCCCCACTCAGAATGAAGACACCCATAACTCCCTACTCAGTGTGAGGACCCCTGCAGCCTCCAAATCAGCATGAGAGCCCCCACAACCCCCTACTTAGTATAAGAAACACCAAACCTCCTAATCAGTGAAAGGGCCCACACACAAAATAAGGGAACCTACATTGAATGAGGGCCCCACATCCCCTCATTCACTATGAGGGCCCTCACACAGAATGAGGGCCGCCACAGCCCCTACATAGAATGAGTGCTGCCATAGCCCCTCTCACACAGAATGAGGGAGGTCACAGCCCCTACTCAGAATGAGTACCTCCTTCACATAGAAGAGCCCCTTCAGCACCCAAAACAGTATGATTTCCCCCACAATCTCCAGCCTCTCACTTAATTTTGTGCCCCAAAATTACTGATATTTAAAAAAAAAACCACACTACTCGCCAAATCCCTTCCCCCCCCCCCCCCAGCGCATTGCTACAGTCTGTGCAGTATACTGAGGCTCCACACTACAGGCATGATATAGTGGTGCCATGGTGCTTGGAGTGCACAGAGAGTCTCATACTCACAAGAATAGACTGAATGGTGGATCAGGGAACTTGTGGCTACCTGATCTATCGTTCTATTCAGTGGTATCCAGGTCATAAGGATGCCGATACAGCTAAAATTGTGATGTTGGGGGAAGAAGGAGCCCGGTGCCGAGTTGTATGGGGCCCCTCGACTCACGGGCCAATAGTGGCTGTGTGGTTTCCCGATGTTGCTCGACATCGGACTCACTCTCCTCACCGTCATCACGGTGTCAGACATATCCCCATCCCCAAGAAGCGAATATCATTGAATAGAATGGTGAATCAGGTAGCCAAAAGCTCCCTGAAATTGTGAGGACAGGGAGAGGCGAGGCTGCTCTACTCACGGGCCGCAGCAATGGATGATATGCTCCTGTAGGAGTTAGTCTTTTAAAGCAGTACATTTCCGGTAACTTGCAATGGACCCTTGGATAGTACCTACTCTGCCTACCCTGACCTCAGGTCAGCCATAGGCTTTGCCTGCAAATAAAACTTTACAAAAGCAATGACCAATGTACATAATTGGGTATAAAAAAAAGTCCATTTAATTATAGTAATATTTTTGTAACCATGTTCTGTAATGCTAAATATAAAGATGTATTCATTGGTACAAGTCGTGGTTAGAATAAATGTTAGTGTTGTTCCAAGTTCATTGGACATGTCCTGCCATCAATCTTTCACCATGGGAGATTTTATCTCATCCCCAAGTACTCTGAGACTAATAAGTGAATTCTGCGCCTATATTTAGAGAAGGTGTAATGGATGTTTTCTGCAGAGCTGGCAAAAGAGAGCTAAGGATAAATCATCACAACAGCCGCATACACGCTGGGACATGGACTTGTGGTGTTTGCAAAGAGTTTTTTTAAAGGGAATATGTAGAAGTGTGTTGTGTAGCACTAAATCACAGTGGCGATTTATAGATTTACTAACGCAGATCATGAGAGAAATACTCCACGTAAGCTTTTCAAATATAGACTATGCAATATATTCCAAATATTCAATGAAAAATGATTTGATCACCCTTGCATCAGGACTGAACAGTCATTTATCTCAAACTGAGTGAGAGCTAAACGTCAATTCATCACATGAAATAGATTGTCTTTTAAAAACATTTCTCACGTAGCCATAGAATAAGTGATAAATGTATGATTGCAGGCGCTTGACCTATGGGACCACGCTGATCTGAAGAAGGGGGATCTCGATGTCTCTTGTGTGAATGGGGCATTAGAACTCTAAAGGGACTAGATGGAAAAGAGTGGTGCCGACCCTTCATTCTCAGAATCGGTGGGCATATGTAGAGATCGGATTGGCACCATGCATGTGTTACCAAGTATATAAATTATCCCATAATTTGTAGGATAGAGGATGAATTATTGATCTCTGGAGCTTTGACCACTTGGATCCCCACCAATCCCAAGATAGTGCTCTGCACTGGGGCAGACATATCAGTGGTCCCATGTTTGCCACCGCACAGGGGCCCGAGAGTTAAGTGGGCCCACTTTCACCTACAAAACAGCAAGCAAGCTCTGTCACAGACAAGAAGAAGGGCCCATGAACTTTTCTTGCACAAGGGCCCTATTTTGTCTGTATCCACCACTGCAGCCTCTGCAGATTCCATCTAAATTGAGCAGAGGTCGAGCCTGCTCAACACCACGTCACTCATTCTCTATGGGACTGTTGGAGATATCCAAGTACTCCTCTCTGCAATTTCTGGCAGTCCCATAGAGAATGAATATAATGGCTGTTTGCAGGCTTGACTTCTGCTCCATTCAGACTGTGCTTTTCATAGCTCTGTCCTCAAGATCCAGCGGTCAACCCCCTTTGATAAAAAAAAAAGTTATCCCCTACTTGCATATTTGGTACAGTTCCTTTGAGTGATGGCATATACTAGTGATACGGTATCAATGAGATGGGAAACCGCCTTATAGTGACGGCCTGACATTGTACGGTTGTAACCTGCCCAATTCATCAGTCATTGCGCTCAAAGAAGCTGCGACACCATTATTTCCTGCAACATGCACATCATTCACCCTGTTATTCACGGTGTCTCGGATAGGATCCCTACATATCACACTTAGAATTACCTGCCTGTAATAATTATCACCATCCAACATCTATGTTCTTTTCACCTTTTTAACCTTGTGATCTATTTGCAGGCTATAAATATTATCTGTAGAAGTCTGTAAGGCTTCTGTTTCTATCCACTCTGATATACTCAGCTGCTAAAATTAGGATTTTTTTTCCGTCATATGTGACTTTCAAGTCTATATGTAGCATTATTAATAACTATATGTTTCACGGTGAAAAATAATTTTTCTTTCAAATCCAAAGTAGTGATTCATGTCATGTTGCTATAAATAGACGACGTGTAAAACAGCCCTATACATGTCGTGTATTTGATTTTACATTGAAGAGGTTATGAAAAACATGATTGAAGTGCAGGACCCCTGGGCTATGGTTGTCATAGAATGGCTTTTATGTTTGTGTTTCTCCAGTGGTACAGTGCAGATAAATTGCTTCAAATGTCATTCTTTAGGCTGGCTTTAAAAAGCCATTAGTTTATTGACGTCATTTCTATCATCACCATTCCTTAGTCGTATTTCAATATCTATTTATGACACTTAAGTAGTTTGTCTAATGATTTGCTCTAATACCTAATTTTCTGAAGCTTGAATCAGTTATTAGCTAGCACATTAATATTTCACATTGATTTACATGAATAGACAACTGTAGAAGAGAAGCCTGAGAGTTGGGATGTGACGGCGCAGAGATTAATACGAATGTGCTTTGTGCTCCGAACAATCAACATTGGTTCCAGTTACTGAACTGCTGATTGCTCTTCATCTATAGAAGGATGTAGCCCTGACTTTCTAAAACTATTCTACTACTAGATGGTGGCCCGATTCTAACGCATCGGGTATTCTAGAATATGCATGTCCACGTAGTACGTAGTATATTGCACAGCCCACGTAGTATATTGCCCAGCCACGTAGTATATTGCCCAGCCACGTACTATATTGCCCAGTGACGTAGTATATTGTCCAGTGACGTAGTATATTGCCCAGTGACGTAATATATTGGCCAGCCACGTAGTATATTGCCCAGCCACGTAGTATATTGGCCAGCCACGTAGTATATTGCCCAGTGACGTAGTATATAGCCCAGTGACGTAATATATTGGCCAGCCACGTAGCATATTGCCCAGTTACGTAGTATATTGTCCAGCTAAGTAGTATATTGCCTAGTGACGTAGTATATTGCCCAGCCACGTAGTATATTGCCCAGCCACGTAGTATATTGGCCAGCCACGTAGTATATTGCCCAGTGACGTAGTATATAGCCCAGTGACGTAATATATTGTCCAGCTACGTAGTATATTGCCTAGTGACGTAGTATATTGCCCAGCCACGTAGTATATTGCCAAATTACGTAGTATATTGCGCAGCCACGTAGTATATTGCCCAGTTACGTAGTATATTGCCTAGTGACGTAGTATATTGCACAGCCCACGTAGTATATTGCCCAGTAACGTAATATATTGGCCAGCCACGTAGTATATTGCCCAGTTACGTAGTATATTGCCTAGTGACGTAGTATATTGCCCAGCCACGTAGTATATTGCCCAGCCACGTAGTATATTGGCCAGCCACGTAGTATATTGCCCAGTGACGTAGTATATAGCCCAGTGACGTAATATATTGTCCAGCTACGTAGTATATTGCCTAGTGACGTAGTATATTGCCCAGCCACGTAGTATATTGCCAAATTACGTAGTATATTGCGCAGCCACGTAGTATATTGCCCAGTTACGTAGTATATTGCCTAGTGACGTAGTATATTGCACAGCCCACGTAGTATATTGCCCAGTAACGTAATATATTGGCCAGCCACGTAGTATATTGCCCAGCCACGTAGTATATTGCCCAGCCATGTAGTATATTGCCCAGTTACGTAGTATATTGCCTAGTGACGTAGTATATTGCCCAGCCACGTAGTATATTGCACAGTTACCTAGTATATTGCCCAGTTACGTAGTATATTGCGCAGCCACGTAGTATATTGCCCAGTGACGTATATTGCCCAGTGACGTAGTATACAGCACAGAGCCACGTAGTATACAGCACAGAGCCACGTAGTATATTGCCCAGTTACGTAGTATATTGCCCAGTGACGTAGTATATTGTCCAGCCACGTAGTATATTGCACAGCGAAGTAGTATACAGCACAGAGCCACGTAGTATATTGGCCAGTCACGTAGTATATTGCCCAGCTACATAGTATATTGCCCAGCCAGGTTTGTCACAGGTGAAAAAATAAAAAATAAACATATACTCATCTTTCCGAGGGAGCCCTTGTAGTCCACGGCAGGTTCCGGTCCCAGGGTTGGTATTAGCGCAGGACCTGTGATGACGTCGCGGTCACATGACCGTGACGTCATGGCAGGTCCTTCTGCCACCGGAACCTGCAACGGAAGATGGCGGCCGGCGCGAGCTGCAACGGAGGGGGAGTATAGCAGGTTTTTTTTTTATTATTATTTTTAACATTACATTTTTTACTATTGATGCTGCATAGGCAGCGTCAATAGTAAAAAGTTGGGGACACACAGGGTTAATAGCGGTAACATTACCCGCGGCATAACGCGGTCCGTTACCGCCGGCATTAACCCTGTGTTAGCGGTGACCGGAGGGGAGTATGTGGGCGACAGGCACTGGCTGCGGGGAGTAAGGAGCGGACATTTTCTTCCGGACTGTGCCCGTCGCTGATTGGTCGTGGCAGCCATGACAGGCAGCTGGCGAGACCAATCAGCAAATGAATAACCGTGACAGAAAGAAAGACAGACAGACAGAAAGACGGAAGTGACCCTTAGACAATTATATAGTAGATTCTGCAACCTTGGTGCACTTGTACTCCTCATACTATTCTTAGTCCTTCAGTGATCATCTAGAAGACATTGCAGTACTGCTGGTCTCACAGAGAAGTTTCTGCACCTTCTGACGATGGCCTCATTAATTAACAATTCATGCATAAGCACAATTACAATGTTTAATTGCATTTAATGTTAGTACAGCGCATTAGCACAGAAACACAAGGAGAACAGGTTTTATTATAATGGGCCCATCTTTTAAAAATGGTCCTTAAGTTGGACATTAGCTTATATATACAGTAGGTGCACATCAGAACCTTATAGGTCTTTTGCATTGGGTCTGATGTATTTTAATATGCAAATATCAAATATCCTTCTCAGACAGGAAGAGGTTTAGAATACTAGTGCCACCTATTGGATATATCTCATCCAGCTTAATTGGATCTCCTACTTTGCGCTGACGAGGAGCAAACACCCCGAAATTCATGTCTGCAAATGGAGTTTCTGGTTTGGCTTCTTATTCCTAGTTAAGGAATGTTAAATGGTCATCATTGACCTTCCCGTGGTATAGGTGTTGAAGAACAACTACATACAACTCTAAACTAATACTCTAGGCTTCATAGGAGCACCATCATGACCAGCACAGGGGGTTGTATTGCTGTTTGTAGTAAAAGTTACTGTCTCTTATGAGACCCAGCTACACGCTAGACATCCTAGATGGACCATCATGACAGGAATGGGAGTCTTCAGCTGACCACTGGCAACCCATCAGCACCCTATGATTATAACGCAGTGTGCCTACAGCACATCTCTGGTCACATGCTCTGAATACTGGTGTCAGAGATTGACAGCGCTATTTAACAGCTGTGGGCAGAGATCAGCTCCACCTGTGGCTTTTAAAGGCAGATGATGGCTAAATAACACAACTATCACCTGCAGGAAAGAAAGCAGACGTAATTTCTGATCATGCTTCAAAGAAGTGGAACCAACAAATGAAGTAAATGCATGTTGTATGGTATATAAACTTTGCCTAAAGTTATAGTACAGGAAAACATCAAACTTTGAGATATAACTAATTAGAGAAATGTGCTTCTTTTTCCACTTAGGAGTCACTTCTTCCCCTCTCCCTGCCTTCTGAACTTCTCATCTACTTTGAAAAAAACCCACCTTATCAAAAAAGATAAGATTAACTGCCAGCACAGTGAGGTGTCCAGTTAGACCTTCTATTATAAACTCAGGGAAGTATGAAGATGAGTGAGGAGCAGAGTGAGGAAACAGGCAGAGGGAGACACAGAAAGATTGTGTTGAGCTTTTACCTTGTCCAAAGCTAGATTCACATCTAGGTTGCCTTGTACTGTTGTATAATTTCCTCCATGATTCTGCAGTTTCGGCCAGTGTGCTAGCTAAGGAATGAAGAGCAAGAACAAAGTGAAATGGACTTGTAAGATTATCTGAAATCGATGCTCACTAGAGTAAAAAATACTGTCAATAAACAGTCATTCAGAGCTATTTGTATGGGTTTAAAAAAGCTAATACTGTATAAAGACCTAAGTTAAGCTCTCAATCAGTTTTTTCCAATTCGTACCGTCATCAGTGCAATGATATCAGTCTCTGTATGTAACAGACTTGTGATCTTAAAAGGATAAAATAAAGCTGGAATTTTTTTACCGCATATCAGATGCTGTCTATTCGGTTCACTGCAGGAATATATAGGAAAACACTATAAGACTGAGTCCACTAATGATCAGCTCTTAAGGACTACTTTTCATTAGAAACAACATATTTTGCTCCAATTCATCCGTCACCTTAAGTGGCATAATATCAAAAGCTTTTACTAATGTTTCAGCTCTGTATAATAATGCATCAACACACTCCATTAAACTGCAGTGGGTCACTGAGTATTTCATTTAATACGCTTGTATGGATTATGTATAGCATGTATGTATTTACATTTAAACAGCACAGAGACATTAAAAGCAGCCACAGGGGAAAAACCAGCATCTTATTCTCTTGTTATACCACCATCTTTTATTTATAACGCCACAGTATGCACATTACTACCAGACAGTAGTAATTTATGTGTTGCCTTTACCAGCAGCTCTGAGATCGGCATTAAAAAGGTAGCGAGTCATGAAAATGATCACAGAATTGTAGAGTTTACCTAAAGACAACTCTGCAGATATTGGAATACCTATTTTGATCAATTTATTGATACATATATTTATATTCAGCTTTTCATAAATGTTTTCACTTTTATTGACAAATACATTAGGTTTAAGCAAAGTCTCAATATTTGCAGCGTTGAAATGTTTTTTTTCAAGACATCTACAATTCGCCTTTGTATGCTGGATATCGGCTTCTGGGCCAACTCCCGACTAATGGCAACCCATTCTTGCCCTATCAGTGCTTGGAGTTTATCACAATTCCTGTGTTTCTGTTTGTCCGCTTTTTGAAGATACGCCACAGTTTCTCAATCGGATTGAGATTTTGTGGAGTTTTTTGTTCATGGACTTAGGGTACGTGTCCACGTTCAGGATTGCATCAGGATTTGGTCAGGATTTTATGTCAGTATTTGTAAGCCAAAACCAGGAGTGGAACAATTAGAGGAAAAGTATAATAGAAACATATGCACCACTTCTGTATTTATCAGCCACTCCTGGTTTTGGCTTACAAATACTGACATAAAATCCTGACCAAATCCTGATGCAATCCTGAACGTGGACACATACCCTTATTGTTTTGTTCACTGAGCGACTTGGCTATATTTTGCCTTTTGACACAGCGCACCATCATGCTGGAAAGCAGCATCTTCAAATTGCTCCTGAATTGTTGGCAGAGGTTGCTGTTATTTATTTTTATTCACATCTATAGCGCCATTAATTTCCACAGTGCTTTACAGACATTACCTTCACTTTCCCCATTGGGACTCACAATCTAAATTCCCGATCAATATGTCTTTTTTCTAGTGTGAGAGGAAACCAAATTACCCGTAGGAAACCCACACAAGCATTGGAAGAACATACAAACTCCTTGTTGATTATAGCTTTTTGTGGTATTTGTATCCAGGACACCAGCACTGCAAGTCTACAGTGCTAACCACTCAGCCACTATGCTTCTCTTGGAGGATGTTCAGATAACATTGTGAGCAAACCCACACCTTTGGATGAAAAGCAGCCCTGTACATGTTAGGTGTCGAGTTCCCGCCTTTGCACAGGGGGAGTCTCGAACCACCTCTGCTGCGGTCTCCCATTCTTCTCCAGCCGCAGTGGAGCCTGCTCAGCAGAGACGTCAGTCCCAGCGTCTGGCTCAGGCTGATACTGGGCGACTGGTTACTACTGTTCTTCCAGGCTCTGCCTTTGTAGCCAGTACTGGTCAGCGGCGAGCAGGGATCTCTGGGACCAAGTCCTGCTTTTCCCCTTCTGAGCATGCCCAGGGTAAGACCTCTCATTGGAGGTCGGGGGTCACATGCTCAGATACTGCAGCAGCTCCCATTGGTCCTCTAGGAAGGTCCTGAAGTTGCTGCAGCTATAAAAGATTTGCATGGCCGCACAGCCATGCGCTAGTATCAAACCTATGTCTATGAGCTCAGCGCCAGTGTGGTCATCTCTGGATGCGGTTAGAGTTTGGCTGAAATAAGCCTCTAGAATACCGGCACCTCCGGTGAGGAGTTTGTATGAGTGTATTCAGGGCCTTGGCTGAAATAAGCCGCTAGAATACCGGCACCTCCTGTGAGGAGTTTTGTCTGTTTTCTCTGACTGCATGACCACAGTTTGCTCTGGTTGGTAGCTGTGTACCTCTGTGAGGTTAACAGGGCACAGCATCTTGTTCCTAGCAACTCTGTGGAGTTAAGAGTTTGCTTATACCGCCATATAGCGCCTCCATTTGTCAGCAGCAGGTTCCTCTCCTGCACGGTGGACCCCGGGTTGCGAACGCACCTAATTATATATATATATATATATATATATATATATATATATATATACTCGGTGCGTTCCGCCAACCCTAACAGTACATGAATGGTTTCAGGATGCTGTACTATTGGTATGACACACAGCTCATGGTAGCCCCCGCCTTTTCTTCTCTGGACAATCATTCTTGCAGATGTCCACAACAGTGTGAAGGAGGCTTCAGCAGAGAAAACGACTTTATCCCAGTCCTCTGCAGGCCAATTCCTGTACTTCATGTAAAATATCAGTCTGTTTTTGATACAAGAAAAAGATATCTTTATACAGTGTGAGCCAGTAGATGCAAAAAGATTGACATTCTTCAGTGGTTGATACATTTTAATAGTTAAAGGGAACCTGTCTTGTCATTTATAAAGTCTAAAGTGTCCCCAGTGCGTTGTTAGTGAAGCTATGTGCATCACTAACACTTATTTTTAATTAAAATCGCTGCTGTAACCCTTATCAAAAAGCACTTGATATAGTTATATCTTACCTGCTTGTTTAGTCATAGAGGTGTGCTTCATCACGTTCGGGGAGACGCCCCCCGAGGAAGCATCACAGCGAAACGCGCGTTGGGGTTGTTCTCCATGTCCTTATACCAAGGTTGGTCTAATATGGTCATTTCCTATTGATTATTATGCCTTTAGAGTACTTCTTAGGGTCTCTATTGAGCCGTAGCATGATACATATGCATTGGGTGCTTTACATACTTTGCAAATGCGGATCTTATACTTTATAACCGTATAGGAGGCACCCTCTATCCCTTGTAATGTGTGCAGGCTATTTTTTATAATTATATTTATTATTGGCTTTTTTGCACACATTTCGTATTGGATTACTCACGGCCTGTTGCATATTGACATTATTATTATTTGATCTAGTTATTTGTTAATTTGGACGTGTCACTTGGTGTTACTGTAACCCTTTCTCCCTTTTTTTGTCTTTTATGTCTTTTTTATACTTATTTATTTAAATGATGATTGAATTTTCTTTTTAATAATAATCATCAATAAAAATTAATATTTTAATTGCTCTGGTATCCATTTTTCTGTTTTGGGATATATTTATGTACTTGTGGATGAGCTTATGATTTGAGCCCTTCTTTTTTTCGGTTAATTATCCACCACCAGGACTATCCTGCGTTGCAACCTTTCTTCAAATATTTCTCTGCTGTCCACATTCAGGGAGATTAACTACAGTGCCATGGGTTGTACACTTTTTTATTATGTTGATATTTTTCAACAGTTCTGGTTCTCAAGTCCTCACAGTTATCTTCTCCTCTTTTAATACTCCATGCCTAGTGCGGTACACACAAACAATGCAAAAAATTTAGTAAACTTCTCCCTTTTTTATCTGGTTTCAGGTGTGATTTTCTGTTACTTGCGGCAGGTGAATTTGAATGAATATCACATGCTTGAAATAAAGTTGTTTACCCACAATTTTGCAAAGGTGCCAACAATTTTGTCATTAACATTTTGTCAGGCCCACAAAGGAAATAAACGTGTATAATATAACGTGTAATTTGAATAATTTTCTGGGAGAAATACTTCATTTTCTGGAATAATTTCAAGGATGCCAGCACTTTCCGAGATGACTGTATATTTGAGAGAGGGATAGTTAAAAATTGTGTGTATAATTATGATTCATTAGTTTACATGTGGCACATAATTTTTGCTCCAACTCCCTGGAATTTTGCTAATATTGTTAGAGAATACAATTTGACCACAATGTTCGAGCTCACCTTTCTGACTGTGGGAGCAGAATTTTATGAGTCTGCACAATGATGCAGCTCTCTAATTAACTATTTAACTACCTAGGACTCATATTTTAGTTATTCGTTTCTATAGGCTCTGTGATCCTTAGTCTGCTGAACCGCCGCACGACCAGCTCTACTCTTCCTAGTGTATCCTCACCCATCCCCTGCAGACTGTGAGCCCTCGCGGGCAGGGTCCTCTCTCCTTCTGTACTTGTGTGTGCCTTGTTTTGCTCATATTTATTGTGCTTGTCTATATCTGCCCCTTTCACATGTAAAACACCATGGAATAAATGGTGCTATATAAATGTATAATAATAACAGAAATCCAAAGAATATTTTATAAGGGAAGCAATAGTCATGAATATAATCAAAAAAATCTTTATTATAAATAATTATTAACAAATCTCTATTACTTAGTAGTTACAAATGGAGATGCACATGCAAATTAACAGCAGATGCAGTTACAGTACCACATATCACTACATATCTCTGAAGCTCCTGTATGCAGGGGAATGTATGAAGTTATTGCACAAGACCACAAGTCTGTTCATATCAAATATATGGTGTATAGGCCTGATCCAAAGGTAGAGACCAAGAAAGTGCTACGTGCTATATATTTAACAAAGTGCATAATAGTCCATATCCACCATAGGTAAAGTCCTAGAAGGGCCCTATTAAAGAGTTCTGAGCAACAACTCCATGAAGATAATTGGTCATACCATGCTGCTGCATATGAGGTTCACACCTGAACCATGCCCCATGCTATATACATACAATGGTAAAGAAATGAGAGTGATACATAACCTGCACCTGCTGTGATGAGCCCCAACGTGCGTTTCGCGTTAGCTTCGTCCGGGGGTTGCGAGCAAGCATCACAGCGAAACGCGCGTTGGGGTTGTTCTCCACGTCCTTATACCAAGGTTGGTATAATATGGTCATTTCCTATTGATTATTATGCCTTTAGAGTACTTCTTAGGGTCTCTATTGAGCCGTGGCATGATACATATGCATTGGGTGCTTTACATACTTTGCAAATGCGGATCTTATACTTTCTAACCGTATAGGAGGCACCCTCTATCCCTTGTAATGTGTGCAGGCTATTTTTTATAATTATATTTATTATTGGCTTTTTTGCACACATTTCGTATTGGATTACTCACGGCCTGTTGCATATTGACATTATTATTATTTGATCTAGTTATTTGTTAATTTGCTAAATGAAGCCGATTAGAAGTGAATCCTGTTTCATACCAGGCAGATGCCGGCTGCACAATACAGCTGTTATTTATCGGTTATTAATCATTTAAATGCTTCTTTTAATCAATGATGGCAGCATTTAAATGGTGATCGAGGGGAGCCGATGGTTTGCTATCTTAGTTCTGTCAAGCTCAGCTACCTAGGCTTCATAGGAGAATTGTATTTCACTATTTACTGCAATACTGTGTGAAATATAAAGTATGAGCAATCGAGCAATTGCAGTTTTCGAACTCCTAGGGGAAATAAGTAAAGTAAAAATTAAAAGGAACAGTGGCTTGCGAAAGTATTCACCCCCTTTGCTTTTTACTTTGTTACATTACAATTTTTTTTACATATTTTTGTAATCTGATTTGTGTGTGATACATCAGCACTAAATAGTCTAAGTTGATGAATTGAGAGAAATATATGCATAAATTACGTTTATGGAATAAAAACTTGGCATGCGCATGTGTAGTCACCCCCTTTATAATGAAGCCCCTAAAAATAGTGCAATCAATGACCTTCATAAGTCACACACATTTTCCGAAAGGCCACAGAGGCTGCAACAACATTAAGAAAGAGGCATCACTGACCAAACAACACCATGAAGACCAAGGAGATCTCCAAACGCATCAGGGACAAAGTTTTTGAGAAGAACAAGTCAGGGTTGGGTTATGAAAAAATAAATTCCAATGTGTGATGATCCCCCAGAGCACCATCAAATTGAAAGAAAATTATACCTCAACAAATCTGCCAAGAGAGGGCCGCCCACCAAAACTTTCAGCATGGGCAAGGAAGGCATTAATCAGAGAGGCAGCACAGAGACCAAAGTAAACCCTGCACGAGCTGCAGAATACCTAAGCAAAGACCACAATAAACCGTGCATGCCATAGATGTGGCCTTTATGGAAGAGTGGGCGGGAAACGCCTTTATTTACTTACATACAAAAATTGTAAGGCTTGTTTTGAGTTTGCCAAAAGACATTTGGGAGACTCTCTAAATGTATGGAGGAAGGTGTTGTGGTCATTTGAGACCATAATTGAACGTTTTGGCCACTAAGGTAAATGATATGTTTGGCGCCAAAAAAGCTCATCACCCCAAGAACAGCAGCCCCAAAGTGAAATATGGTGGCATCATCATGTTGTGGGGATGTTTTCCAACAGCAGGGACATGGAAAATGGTCCGAGTCAAGGGGAAGATGGATGGTGCGAAATGCAGGGATATTCTTAAGCAAAACCTGTTTGTCTGTCAGTGATTTAAGACTGGGATGGAGGTTCACTTTCCAGCAAGACAATGACCCAAAACATACTGCTAAAACAACACTCCAGTGGTTTTGGAGTAGACTAGTCAAAGCCCAGACCTTAATCCAATTGAGAATCTGTGGTCAGAATTGAAAATTGCTGTTCACCAGAGGAAATTGTTTAACTTGAAGGAGCTGGAGCAATTTTGCCTTGAGGAATGGGCAAAAATCCCGGTGGCAAGACTTGTAAAGCTCATAGAGACTGATCAATAGCAACTTGCAGCTATGGCTGCCACACAACTAGGCTCTACAAAGTACGGACTTTAAGGGGATGAACAGTTATGCACACTGAAGTGTACAGTTATTTTGTCCTATTTGTTGTTTGCTTCACAAAAAATAAAACCAAATGTTCACATTTGTAGGCATGTTCAATGACATTCCAAGTTGTGAGGTAGCAAAACATGAAAAATCTCAAGGGGAATGAATATTTTCGCAAGCCATTCTATGTTGTCAAAGTTAAAGAAATAAGTACATAAAAGTTAAAATCGCCCCTTTTTACACCTTAAAAATAATTAAAAGATAAAAAAAACATATTTGGTATTGTCGTGTCTGAAAAAGCCTTGTTAACAAAATATAAAATTACTTAAGCTGTATGTCAAATGCCGAAAAAAAAAAATCAAAATATCAGAATTGTAATACTAAGCAATCAAATCATACAATACTAAAAATCAAATTTCATACATACACCAATAAAGTATCAATACAAATGTCTGCTTGGTGTTCAAAAAACCACAGTCCTTGGATGGAAAATTAAAAAAAAAGCCCTATCCGATCTTAGAAAATGGTGACAAAGAAAACGTTTTTAAAAGAGTCTTTTTTAAACCGCTAAAATATAAAGAAAGTTTAAGTTTAGTATTGCTGTAATCATGTTGACCTAATGCATTTGTACTGGACAATCAACACCACAAAAACATAAATATAACATGCGGTTTTTAAAGGAAGGTGTTTATTATTAAGGGAAAAAATCCAAACCTACAGGTCCCTGTGTGAAAAAGTAATTGTCCCCACCCTTAGCAGCAACAACTGCAATCGAGCGTTTGCGATAACTGGTAATGAGTCTTTTACAACGCTCTGAAGGGATTTTGGCCCATTCACCTTTGCAGAGTTGTTGTAATTCAGCCACATTGGAAGGTTTCTGAGCATGAACCGCCTTTTTAAGGTCATGTCACTGCATCTCAATCTGAGTAAGGTCAGGGCTTTGAAAAGGCCACTCCAAAGTGTTATTTTATTTTTTTACGAAGCCATTCAGAGGTGGACTTGCTGGTGTGTTTTGGATCATTGTCCTGCTGCATAACCCAAAAGTGCTTCAGCTTGAGGTCACGAATAAATGACCAGACATTCGTCTTCAGGTTTTTTGGTAGACCAGAATTCATGGTTCCATTTGCCACAGCAAGTCTTCCAGGTCCTGAAGCAGCAAAACATCCCCAGACCATCACAGTAGCACCACCATATTTTACTGTTGGCATAATGTTCCTTTTCTGAAATACTGTGTTACTTCTATTCCAGATGTAATGGGACATACACCTTCCAAAAAGTTCAATTTTTATCTCATCAGTTCACAGAGTATTCTTCCAAAAGTCTTGGGGATCATCAAGATGTTTTCTTTCAAAACTAAAAGCACTGCTGAGCAATAAGAACATAAAGGCTTGTTTCAGTCTTGGAACTCAGCCTTTCAGGCCTTTTTTGCCCGGTCTCTTTCTTATCGTGGAGTCATGAACACAGACGTTAACTGAGGCAAGTGAGGCCTGCAGTTCTATGGATGTTGTTGTGGGGTATTTTATGACCTCTTGGATGAGTAGACGCTGCGGTCTTGGGGTAATTTTGGTCGGCTGGCCACTCCTGGGAAGGGTCACCACTGTTCCATGTTTTCGCCATTTGTGGATAATGGCTCTCACTGTGGTTAGCAGAAGTCCCAAAGCTTTAGGTATAGCGTTATAACTTTTTCCCAACTGGTAGATCGCAATTACCGTATATACTCGAGTATAAGCCGACCCGAGTATAAGCCGACCCCCCTAATTTTGCCACAAAAAACTGGGAAAACTTATTGACTCGAGTATAAGCCTAGGGTAGAAAATGCAGCATTTACCGGTGAATTTCAAAAATAAAAATAGATGCTCCATACCGTTCATTATTGCCCCATAGATGCTCCATATACAACTGTGCTATATAGAATGCTCTGCACCTTTGATTATGGCCCCATAGATGCTCCTTATAATGCTGTGCCATATATGCTCCGCACCTTTGATTATGGCCCCATAGGTGCTCCTTATAATGCTGTGCCCCATATATGCTCTGCACCTTTATGGCCCCATAGGTGCTCCTTATAATGCTGTGCCCCATATATGCTCTGCACCTTTATGGCCCCATAGGTGCTCCTTATAATGCTGTGCCCCATATATGCTCTGCACCTTTATGGCCCCATAGATGCTCCTTATAATGCTGTGCCCCATATATGCTCTGCACCTTTGATTATGGCCCCATAGGTGCTCCTTATAATGCTGTGCCCCATATATGCTCTGCACCTTTATGGCCCCATAGATGCTCCTTATAATGATGTGCCCCTTATATGCTCTGCACCTTTGATTATGGCCCCATAGGTGCTCCTTATAATGCTGTGCCCCTTATATGCTCTGCACCTTTATGGCCCCATAGGTGCTCCTTATAATGCTGTGCCCCTTATATGCTCTGCACCTTTATGGCCCCATAGGTGCTCCTTATAATGCTGTGCCCCATATATGCTCTGCACCTTTATGGCCCCATAGGTGCTCCTTAGAATGCTGCCCCATATATGCTCTGCACCTTTGATTATGGCCCCATAGGTGCTCCTTAGAATGCTGCTGGTGCTGCCATAAAAAAAAAAAAAATCACATACTCACCTCTCTTCTCAGGACGCCGGCGCTTTCAATAATTACCTGCTCCTCTGCGGCTCCGTCTCCAGCACTGACGCTCAGCAGAGGGCGCGCACTGACTACGTCACAGCGCCCTCTAACCTGAGCGTCATTGCTAGAGGACGCTGCAGACGGAGCTGGAGCGAGGAGCAGGTAATTATAGCGCTGCGCTCCCCTTACCTGCTGCGGCGCGGTCCCTGCAGTCCCTGGCTTCTCCGGCGCTGCAGCTTCTTCCTGTAATTGAGCGGTCACATGGCACCGATCATTTATAGCAATGAATATGCGGCTCCTCCCCTATGGGGGTGGAGCTGCCTATTCATTTCTGTAATGAGCGGTGCCATGTGACCGCTCAGTGCAGGAAGAATCTGCAGCGCCGGAGAGGCCAGGGACTGCAGGGACCGCGCCGCAGCAGGTAAGTATGATTACACAGCCCCCGCTCCCCCTCCCCTGCCGACCCCCGGGTATATGACTCGAGTATAAGCCGAGAGGGGGACTTTCAGCCTAAAAAAATGGGCTGAAAATCTCGGCTTATACTCGAGTATATACGGCACTTTGTTTTTCATTTGTTCATTTGTTTCAGAATTTCTTTGGGTTGCAGCATTATATCTAGCTTTTGAGGATCTTTTGGTCTGCATCACTTTATCAGGCAGGTCCTATTTAAGTGAATTCTTGATTGAGAACAGGTCGCAGTAATAAACCACAGTTAATTTATGCTTTAAGGGGAGGCAATCACTTTTTCACACAGGACCATGTAGGTTTGGCTTTATATTTCCCTTAACAATAAAGATCTTTAGTTAGAAACTGCATTTTGTGTTTACTTGTTATCTTTGTCTAATATTTACATTTGTTTGGTGATCTGAAACATTTGAGCCTGACAAACATGCAAAAGAGGAGGCAAACACTTTTTCGACAAAATTGTAATTAACCCATTCCATAAACACTCGAGTCCCCACCCTCCCCCAAAAAGAAAAAATGTAGTAAAAAGCTATTAAAACATTGTACAGTGCCTTGAAAAAGTATCCATACTTCTCCAAATTTTTTCACATTGCCCCCACAAACCTAAATGTATTTTATTTGGATTTTATGTGATATACCAACACAAAGTCGTAACTATTTGATAAGTGTAAGGGAAACAAACGATACATGGTTTCCTATATATTTTAAAAATATAAATCATTGCTCAGAGTAGAGCACAGGATAAATGTGAACCAAGTCTTAAAAGTGTTCAAAACATATTACTGTATGTACATCAAAATGCTACCTATAAAAAATGGACTCATCCCACAAAAAACAAACCCCCACTCCGACCCATGTCTATGGAAATATAGGGGTTTCCTCATCACTGATGGCTCAAAGACGGCAGGAAAAGCGACATGGTTCCACCAAAATAAAATCCAGTAGAGTGCTGCATTCCCACTTTACATGGTAAAATATGTGGTTCCATTCATAACTTTTTCATCTATGTAGCTGGAGAAAGGAAAAAAAAGGGAAGTAAGTGCAAAAATTAAAAATTAGTTAATAAGCATATAGGTAACTGATTTGCTATTGCATTAATTTGTTAAAACAAATTCAACGATGACCTTACATGTTTGCTTGTGCTATATCATCACCTTATATTTGCTGTGTGTTTCCTTTTTTCAGCACATGTGGATCCCCGGGGATTGTCTCCTAGACACATAAAAATTGATAGCGATGATGACGACCTGCCAAATGTGACCTTAGATAGTGTCAATGAAACTGGATCAACCGCTCTTTCCATAGCACGGGCAGTACAAGAGTGAGTATCATATTTTCAGAGTGAGACATTGATGACCATGTTTTCTGTGCCTCTGAGAATTGGAGACTCTACTGAACAGGGAGTAACTGTAATGGGAATTGATACAATCACTAATTACGATATTTCAAGTAAAAAAGAAAATATTTTCATTTTCCTTTTTTAGTTTATGAACTTTTAAAAAATAGTTTGTGTGGTTGTATGAGAAGGTTCCCTTTATATTGAAAATGGTCTCACAATGACAGTCCATTTTGAAAAAGAAAGTGATGCAGAAATCATCTGATCTCTTCAGGTCCAGCTTTCTGTGCAATTGTTTGCAAAACTGAGCACCACTTCTAGGTTTACATTTGCCCTATGGAAATGTTGCCTTACATTCAGATCCTGTAATGCGTGACAGTGGGGAAAAAAGTATTTAGTCAGCCAACAATTGTGCAAGTTCTCCCACTTATGAGATGAGAGAGGCCTGTAATTGACATCATAGGTAGAACACAACTGAGAGTCAAAATGAGAAAAAAATCGAGAAAATCACCTCATCTGATTTGGGAAGATTTATTTTGCAAATTATGGTGGAAAATACTGTAAGTATTTGGTCACCTAAAACATGCAAAATTTCTGGCTCTCACAGACCTGTAACTTCTTCAAGAGGCTCCTCTGTCCTCCACTCATTATCTGTAGTAATGGCACCTGTTTGAACTTGTTATCAATATACAAATAATATGCAAATTATGATGTTTCAGTCAAACTTGCATTTTCTTCTTTGAAATCCCTGGTGATTTAGGAGTCCCGTTTTCAGTTCTTCTCAGTGACTGACAGTTTTCCCTTCATGACTGAGCACACAGAGATAGCTGGGAATCACTAAGTAGACATAGGACCACCCACTGGACTCATGTATACAAACACCAGGGATTTCAGTGGATAAAATATAAGTTAGGCCATGTTCGCATGTTCAGTATTTGGTCAGAATTTTACCTCAGTATTTGTAAGCTAAAATCAGGAGAAGAACAATCAGAGAGAAAGTATAATAGAAACACGTCACCATTTCTGTATTTATCACCCACTCCTGGCTTTGGCTTACAAATACTGAGGTAAAATACTGACCAAATACTGAACGTCTGACTGTGGCCTAATACTGAATCTTTTCCAGCAATCCTATAAGTCATTCTGCTTCGCTTCTCTTCCATTATACAATGCTGTTCACAGAGCCAACTGCATGTACAACGTGACAGGTTCCATTGATCAATCCTTCGATTTCCATAATTTAGTAACTCTAAACTTCTTGGTGTTGCATTTTTAAAAGTTGAGTGTATTTTGCAACTTTAAATGTTCCAGATGTGATTCAAGAGAATTCTCACTTTCTAATTGCATTACTTCTGGTTAGAATTCAATCTTACAGTTAGATGATGAACAATATACAGTGAAGTGGCAGCACTGCATCTCAGACAAAGGGATGACAAGTACCCTCACTTGTCTTCCCTTCTTTTGAGGTCCATGCGGTCAGACTCTACATCACCTTCTCCATGCGAGTGGCGGTGGTGTATCATCATCCCGGCCCCTCTCATCAGTTCCTGGATCACTTTGCCACCTGACTTCCTAACTTTCTTTGCTGTGACATACCCACCCTAATCATGGGTGATTTCAACATCCCCATTGCTTTTCCCCTCTCCCCATCTGCTTCTCACCTTTTATCTCTAACCTCCTCTTTCGGCCTCTCGCAGCATACTAACTCTCCAACGCATGAAACTCCCTCGACTTGGTCTTCTCCCGGCTTTGCTCAGTCGACGATTTCACAAACTCCCCTCTCCCGCTCTCTGACCACAACCTTCTTTCATTCTCTATCAAGAACTTCAATCCCACCCAGGTCACCCCCACTTCCCACACTTATAGAAACATACAGGCCATTAACACCCAGAAACTTGTGAAGAACTTGCAGTCCTCATTGGCCCCATCTCCTTCATCTCATGTCCTGATTCTGCACAGAAGCATTACAATGAAACCCTGCAAAGTGCCCTGGATGAAACTGCACCTCCTATACATAGGACAACTCGGCACAGATGGAGACAACCATGGCACACGCTGCAAACACGTTTCCTGCAGCGGTGCTCCAGGTCCGCCGAAAGTCTGTGGAGAAAATTTAATCTACCCGAAGATTTCATCCATTATAGGTTCATGCTTAAAACATACAACTCTGCCCTTCACCTCTCCAAACAAACCTATTTTAACACCCTCATCACCTCCCTGTCCAATAATCTTAAATGTCTCTTTGACACGTTCCAGTCCCTATTCAACCCAAGAGTGCAGGCCCCAACCACAGATCTCCGCGCTGATGATCTGGCCAATTACTTCAAAGAAAAAAATGACCACATCCGACAGGAAATTATCTCCCAACCCCTTAATACCATGCACTGTCCTCCCTCCCCCACAGCATCTAGTTCACTCTCTGACTTTGAACCAGTTACAGAAGAAGAAGTAATCAGGCTCCTTGCATCTTCTCGCCCGACCACTTGCACCAGTGACCCCATTCCGTCACATCTCCTACAGTCCCTTTCCCCAGCTGTCACCTCTCATTTAACAAAAATATTCAACCTTTCTCTCTCTTCCGGTATCTTTCCCTCCTCATTTAAGCATGCCATCATTCATCCACTACTTAAAAACCATCCCTCGATCTAAACTGTGCCACTAATTATAGACCTGTCTCTAATCTCCCCTTCATCTCTAATCTCCCGTCTTACCCGCTATCTCTCAGATAACTTTCTTCTCGACCCTCTTCAATCTGGTTTACGCTCTTTACACTCTACTGAAACTGCCCTTACTAAAGTCTCTAATGATCTACTAACAGCTAAATCTATTGGTCACTACTCCATGCTAATTCTCTTGGATCTCTCCGCAGCATTCGATACTGTGGATCATCAGCTCCTCCTCACTATGCTCCGCTCCATCGGCCTTAAGGACACCGTTCTCTCCTGGTTCTCCTCCTATCTCTCTGACCAATCCTTCACTGTATCTTGCTGGTTCCTCCTCCTCTCACCTTCCCCTTACTGTTGGGGTTCCTCAAGGATCAGTCCTAGGCCCCCTCCTCTTCTCTTAGTTTGTCCAATAGGGGCAGTATACAATCAGTAGATTTGGGTTCCAGTACCATCTCTATGCTGATGACACCCAATTATACACTTCTTCTCCTGATCTCACGCCTGCCTTTTTAGAAAACACCAGTGATTGTCTTACCGCTGTCTCTAACATCATGTACTCCCTCTATCTGAAACTGAACCTGTCAAAAACTGAACTCCTCGTGTTTTCTCCCTCTACTAACCTATCTTTGCCTGACATTGCCATCTCCGTGTGTGGTTCCACCATTACTCCCAAGCAACATGCCCGCTGCCTTGGGGTCATACTTGATTCCGAGCTTTCCTTCACCCGCCACATCCGATCATTGGCTCGCTCTTCTTATCTGCATCTCAAAAACATTTCTAGAATTTGCCCTTTTTTTACTTTCGACTCTGCAAAAACTCTTACTGTTTTACTCATTCATTCTCGTTTGGACTATTGTAAATCTCTCCTAAACGGCCTCTCTCTTAAGGTACCGTTACACTAAACGATTTACCAACGATCACGACCAGCGATACGACCTGGCCGTGATCGTTGGTAAGTCGTTGTGTGGTCGCTGGGGAGCTGTCACACAGACAGCTCTCTCCAGCGACCAACAAGCCGGGGAAAGACTTCGGCATCGTTGAAACTGTCTTCAACGATGCCGAAGTCCCCAGGTAACCAGGGTAAACATCGGGTTACTAAGCGCAGGGCCGCGCTTAGTAACCCGATGTTTACCCTGGTTACCATTGTAAATGTAAAAAAAAAAAAAAACAGTACATACTCACATTCCGGTGTCTGTCACGTCCCCCGCCGTCAGCTTCCCACACTGACTTTGTCAGCGCCGGCCGGCCGTAAAACAGAGCACAGCGGTGACGTCACCGCTGTGCTTTACGGCCGGCGCTCACAGTCATTGCGGGAAGCTGAAGGCGGGGGACGTGACAGACACCGGAATGTGAGTATGTTGTGGTTTTTTTTTTTTTTACTTTTACAATGGTAACCAGGGTAAATATCGGGTCACTAAGCGCGGCCCTGCGCTTAGTAACCCGATGTTTACCCTGGTTACAAGTGAACACATCGCTGGATCGGCGTCACACACGCCGATCCAGCGATGACAGCGGGTGATCCAGCGACTAAATAAAGTTCTGGCCTTCTAGCTCCGACCAGCGATGTCACAGCAGGATCCTGATCGCTGCTGCGTGTCAAACACAACGAGATCGCTATCCAGGAAGCTGCAACGTCACGGATCGCTATCATTCTCGTTCAAAAGTTGCTCAGTGTGAAGGTACCTTTACCAAACTCTCCCTTTTTCCAATCTGTCCTGAATGCTGCTGCCAGGATTATAGTCCTCACCAACCGTTACACCGATGCCTCTACCCTGTGCCAGTCATTACACTGCTTAAACATCCGTTCCCGAATGCAGTACAAAACTATTACCCTCATTCACAAAGCACTCCATGGCTCAGCACCACCCTACATCTCCTCCCTGCTCTCAGCCTACCACCCTACCCATGCTCTCCATTCTGCTAATGACCTGAGGTTAGCATCCTCAATAATCAGAACCTCCCACTCCCATCTCCAAGACTTTTCACATCTTTCACCAATTCTTTGGAATGCACTACCCAGGTTAATACGATTAATCCCCAATCCCCACAGTTTTAAGCGTGCCCTAAAAACACATTTGTTCAGACTGGCCTACCGCCTCAATGCATTAACCTAACTATCCCTGTGTGGCCCATTAAAAAAAAAACAAAAAAAAACATAATTGGGTTCCTCGCATCATGTTCTCATACACTTTATGCAGTTAATAGCCCTCTGTGTCTGTTCTGGTACATACTTAGGCTGTTAACTGGTTCATGCAGCTTTACATAAACACTCGATTCTTACACTATGGCTGGTCCGAACAACGAAAGCAATTGTTACCATCCACCTCTTGTGTCTCCCCCTTTTCCTCATAGTTTGTAAACTTACGAGCAGGGCCCTCACTCCTCTTGGTATCTATTTTGAACTGCGATTTTTGTTATGCTGTAATGTCTAATGTCTGTACAAATCCCTCTATAATTTGTAAAGCGCTGCGGAATATGTTGGCGCTATATAAATAAAATTATTATTATTATTACTTTAGTTTGGTAAGAAATGGATGGTTTTTAATATTCATAGGAGCAGATGGAAGGAGCACATGTCTATAGACTTCTATGTACAAGTTTTCCCCCTAGTGGCTACATGTGATTATTACACAGGGATCACACTATTCTTATCAATATGATAGCATCTCGGCTGCATTTTAAGTAATTAATTCCTCCCAGAAAAATATTTTAAGTGAAAATACCTTCAATAACTTATTTGTCCACAATTTTTTGAGGAAGATGGATAGCAGACGAGGCCAGTGTCAGGCTATGGTGTCAAAGGTCCACCAATGACATGGATTCTGGGGCCCACTGTTCAGCTACATAGAATATTAGCTGACCCTTATTCACAAATTTCCCTATAGTTATAGAATACTAACCTGGGTAGTTTGTTGAATAAGATGCTTCTGTAGTCTGTAAATAATTTATTGTGTGCTGTGCCAAGCAATGCTCATGTGGGGGCACCTGTGCCAAGCAATGCTCATGTGGGGGCACCAGTCTTGCACAGAGGTGCCCACCGGGGAGCTCTCCTGCTATGCTTTTGCTTTTGGCCACTCTGAGCCTGAATAAGGCAGGTCTTGCAGTATTTATCACTTAGATTTTCCAGATTCCTAAAAACAAATATTAAAAACAAATTTTGACATAAATATTTTTTTTTATGTTCAATTTTAGAATAAAATCAACTTTAAACATATGGAATGCAATGTTGCTTTTGTTTTTTACTTAAGAAATGGTAGGCCTGCAACATCTGTGCATGACTAATTGGTTCTTCCCTTACTGATGAATCAGTGTTTGAACTGATATGCAACTGAGGTTGGATCTCTGAACCTCTGTCACTCCAGCTCTATTCCCCTTCGAGTACCACCTCTCTCTGCTTCACTGCTAGCCTCTGGAATCGAGCTGGAGTGACAGAGGCTTCAGATCTACAACTAGTTCTCCAGCCTGATTTACATATCAATTCAACCGCTGATTTCTCAGTAACAGAGGAACAGACTCCCCATGTAAAGGTATTGCTGAACTTGTCAATGAAAGAACTACATTCACATATAAATAGTTTAGGGGGTAAAATTCTGCTATCAGATTCGCTTTAATATCTGCTAATCCCTGGAAGAACATGTATGACAACTATAACTTTTTAAAATGTTTTTCAAGAAATTGCTTAGGTATGAATACACAATTTACCTTTGTATTGGTAACTACAAGTAATATAGATAATGATTGTTATATTTGATAATACTGGTTCTCATTACATATGAGGAAAGAGAACGATAATTTATCCTAAATGAAATGCCATACAATGGATATGACAATGTTTGCTGCAGGTATTGGAGAAACAGAGCTCAGCTTTAGAAATGATGACACTGTGACTCTTTGGCAGGCTTGGCTGGGAGCAGAAGGTTCTATTGGCATCGTGTCACCAGAATCTGATGAAGTGAAGTTTTTTTGCCAAGAAAAGGAGGAGATCAAAGATATAATCTGATATCTAATAACAATACAAATGGGTGCTCTCTCTTAACCCTTGAAGGACACATTTTGTTTTTGCTCTTTCATGTTTTCCTCTCCTTTTTTTAAAGATCTCTAACGTTTTTATTTTTCCTTCTACTTATATATGCTTGCTTTTTGTGAAATACCGTACGTTGTAGTTTTTAATGACACCATTCATTTCACCATACACAGTGGTTTGGTAAAGTAATACCGTACGTTGTAGTTTTTAATGACACCATTCATTTCACCATACACAGTGGTTTGGTAAAGTATTCACCCCCTTGGCTTTTTACTTATTTTGTTACATTACAACCTGTGGTTAAATTTTTTTGTAATCCAGTTTGTGCATGATGCATCAGCACTAAATATTTTAAGTTAGTGAAGTGAGAAAAATATAGGCATAAATTAAATTTCTGGCATCAAATAACTAAAAATTGGCATCAAATAACTAAAAATTGGCATGTGTATATGTATTCACCCCTTTGCAATGAAGCCCTTAAAATTTCTGGTTCAAACAATTATCTTCATAAGTCACATGCTTAGTGAAAGGAAGCCCACCTATGTGCAATCTAAGTGTCACATGGTCTGCTAGTATATACACAGCTTTTCTGAAAGACCACAGGCTGCAACCAAACACTAACCAAACACCATGAAAACCAAGGAGATCCTCAAACAAGTCAGGGACAAAGTTGTTGAGAAGTACAAAAAATTGTTGGGTTATTAAAAAAAAAAATCTCTTGATAATCCTCCAGAGCACCATCAAATCCATTATCACCGAAGGAGAGAACATGGTACCACAGCAAACCTGCCAAGAGAGGGCCGCCCACCAAAACTCTCATCCCGGGCAAGGAGGGCATTTAATCAGAGAGGCAGGACAGAGACAAAAGGTAACCCTGAAGGAGCTGCAGAGTCCTGAAGCGGAGACTGGAGTATCTGTCCATACAACCACAATAAGCCGTACACTCCATAGAGGTGGCCTTTATGGAAGAGTGGGCAGGAAAAAAGACCTTTTACTAGCTAACAAAAATTGCAAGGCTCGTTTTTATTTTGCCAAAAGACTTGTGGGAGACTCCCCAAATATATGGAGGAAGGTGCTGTGTTGAAATGAGACCAAAATTGAACTTTTTGGCCACCAAGGTAAACTCTGTTTTTGGCCCAAAACCAACGCAGCACATCACAAGAAAACCAACCCCACAGTGAAATATGGTGGTGGCATAATCATGCTGCGTAGATGTTTTTTCGGCTGCAGGGAGAGGGATAATGGTCCCAGTCAAGTGGAAGATGGATGGTGCAAATTACAGGGATGTTGTTGAGCAAAACCTGTTTGTCTGTCAGTGATTTGAGTCTGGGACGGAGGTTCACCTTTCAGCAAGACAATGACAAAAGCATACTGCTAAAGCAACACTCGAGTGCTGCAAGGGGAAACGTGTAAATGTTTTGGCGAGGCCTAGATAAAGCCCAAACCTTAATCCAATTGAGATTCTGTGGTCAGACTTACTGATTACTGGTCACCAGAGGAAACCATCTAACTTGAAGAAACTCAAACAATTTTGCCTTGTGGAATGGGCAAAATCCCAGTAGCAAGATGTGGAAAGCTCATAAAGACTTATCCAAAGCAACTTGTAGCTGTAGTACCACAAAAGGAGGCTCTACAAAGTACTGACTTTAGGAGCGTTAATAGTTAAGAACACTGAAGATTTCAGTAATCTTGTCCTGTTTGTTGTTTGCTTCACAAAAAAAAGGATACCAAATGTTCACCGTTGTAGGCCGTTTGTATGTTCATCACATGAACTGATGCAAACTCTCAAAAAAAAAAAAAAAAAACGTGAAATTCCAGCATTGTGAAGTAGCAAAACATGAGAAATTACAAGGGGTTGAATACTCTCCCAAGGCACTGTAATGTACTGAAGAAAAGGAAAAGAATTTCAAGTGGTGTGAATTGCTGAGAAAAATGCCTAAATTCTTACATTGTTTATTGGGTTTTGCTTTAAAGGTGTTCATTGTGCGCTAAAAATTACATATATTGATAATTGATCTGTATGATCATGGCAATACCAAACATATGTATATATATATATTACTAGATGGTGGCCCGATTCTAACGCATCAGGTATTCTAGAATATGCATGTCCACGTAGTATATTGCACAGCCCATGTAGTATATTGCCCAGCCCACGTAGTATATTGCCCAGCCACGTAGTATACTGCCCAGCAACGTAGTATATTGCCCAGCCACATAGTATATTGCCCAGCCACGTAGCATATTGCCCAGCCACGTAGCATATTGCCCAGCCACGTAGTATATTGCCCAACCACGTAGTATATTGCCCAGTGACATAGTTTATTGCCCAGCCATGGAGTATATTGCCCAGTCACGTAGTTATTGGCCAGTTACGTAGTATATTGGCCAGTCACGTATTATATTGCCCAGCCACGTAGTATATTGCCCAGCGACGTAGTATATTGCCCAGTGACATAGTATATTGCCCAGCCACGTAGTATATTGCCCAGTTACGTAGTATATTGCCCAGTGACGTAGTATACAGCACAAAGCCACGTAGTATATTGCCCTGCAATGTAGTATATTGGCCAGTCACGTAGTATATTGCCCAACTACGTAGTATATTGCCCATCCACGTATGTCACAGGTTAAAAAATAAAAAATAAACATATACTCACCTTCCGAGGGCCCCTTGTAGTTCGGTCACATGACCGTGACATCATGGCAGGTCCTTCTCACGCAGGCGCGCAGGACCTGTGATGATGTCGCGGTCACATGACCATGATGTCATGGCAGGTTGTTCTTGCGCAGGCGCGCTGGACCTGTGATGACGCCGCGGTCACATGACCGTGATGTCATGGCAGGTCCTTCTCGCACAGGCCCTGTGATGACTACGGTCACATGACCGTAATGTCATGGCAGGTCCTTCTCCCATACCATCCTTGCCACCGGAACCTGCCGCTTGCATGGAGCGGTCACCGGAGCGTAGCCAGGAGCGGGAAAGGCGGCGGAAGGTGAGTATATAATGATTTTTTTTTTTTTTATTATTATTTTTAACATTAGATGTTTTTACTATTGACGCTGCATAGGCAGCATCAATAGTAAAAACTTGGTTAATAGCGGCGGTAAAGGAGTGAGTTACCCGGGGCATAACACGGTCCGTTACCGCTGGCATTAACCCTGTGTGAGCGGTGACTGCGGGGAGTATAGAGCGAGCTCCGGGCACTGACTGCAGGGGAGTAGGGAGGGACTAATCGGACTGTGGCCGTCGCTGGTTGGTCGCGGCAGCCATGACAGGTAGCTGGCGAGACCAATCAGCGACTTGGATTCCATGACAGACAGAGGCCGCGACCAATCAATATCCGTGACAGAAAGAAGGACAGACAGAAGGACAGACAGAAAGACGGAAGTGACCCTTAGACAATTATATAGTAGATAGCGTGTGTGTGTGTGTATATGTGTATATATATATATATATATATATATATATAATATACATACATATACAGCTCTGGTAAAAATTAAGACACCACTGCAAAATGTTCAGCTTGTCTGATTTTTCCCTTTATAGGTATATTTTTTGAGTAAAATGTAAATTGTTCTTTTAGTCTATAAACTTCTGACATCATGTCTCCGAATTTCCAAGCAATACATTTTTTAGTTTTTTGCTGAAAAGGAGAAATGGTCAAAAAAAAAACCCCAGTGCTTTCAGACCTCAAATAATAATGCAAAGAAAATAAATTCATACTCACTCATTTAGAAACAACAATACTAATGTTTTAACTCAGGAACAGTTCAGAAATCAATATTTTGTGGAATAACCATGATTTTTAATCACAGCTTTCATGCGTCTTGGCATGCTTTCCACCAGTCTTTCACGCTGCGTCCGGTGCAAAACTTTAAGCAGTTCTTTGTTTGATGGCTTGTGACTATCCATCATCCTCTTGATTACATTCCAGAGGTTTTCAGTGCGGTTTAGGTCTGGAGATTGGGCTGCCCATGACAGGGTTTTGATGTGGTGGTCTCTTAATTTTGTCAGAGCTGTATATACAGTATATATACAGTGGAGCAAAAAAGTATTTAGTATATATATATATATATATATATATATATATATATACAGTGGGGCAAAAAAGTATTTAGTCAGTCAGCAATAGTGCAAGTTCCACCACTTAAAAAGATGAGAGGCGTCTGTAATTTACATCATAGGTAGACCTCAACTATAGGAGACAAACTGAGAAAAAAAAATCCAGAAAATCACATTGTCTGTTTTTTTAACATTTTTTTTGCATATTATGGTGGAAAATAAGTATTTGGTCAGAAACAAACAATCAAGATTTCTGGCTCTCACAGACCTGTAACTTCTTCTTTAAGAGTCTCCTCTTTCTTCCACTCATTACCTGTAGTAATGGCACCTGTTTAAACTTGTTATCAGTATAAAAAGACACCTGTGCACACCCTCAAACAGTCTGACTCCAAACTCCACTATGGTGAAGACCAAAGAGCTGTCAAAGGACACCAGAAACAAAATTGTAGCCCTGCACCAGGCTGGGAAGACTGAATCTGCAATAGCCAACCAGCTTGGAGTGAAGAAATCAACAGTGAGAGCAATAATTAGAAAATGGAAGACATACAAGACCACTGATAATCTCCCTCGATCTGGGGCTCCACGCAAAATCCCACCCCGTGGGGTCAGAATGATCACAAGAACGGTGAGCAAAAATCCCAGAACCACGCGGGGGGACCTAGTGAATGAACTGCAGAAAGCTGGGACCAATCTAACAAGGCCTACCATAAGTAACACACTACGCCACCATGGACGCAGATCCTGCAGTGCCAGACGTGTCCCACTGCTTAAGCCAGTACATGTCCGGGCCCGTCTGAAGTTTGCTAGAGAGCATTTGGATGATCCAGAGGAGTTTTGGGAGAATGTCTTATGGTCTGATGAAACCAAACTGGAACTGTTTGGTAGAAACACAACTTGTCGTGTTTGGAGGAAAAAGAATACTGAGTTGCATCCATCAAACACCATACCTACTGTAAAGCATGGTGGTGGAAACATCATGCTTTGGGGCTGTTTCTCTGCAAAGGGGCCAGGACGACTGATCCGGGTACATGAAAGAATGAATGGGGCCATGTATCATGAGATTTTGAGTGCAAACCTCCTTCCATCAGCAAGGGCATTGAAGATGAAACATGGCTGGGTCTTTCAACATGACAATGATCCAAAGCACACCGCCAGGGCAAAGAAGGAGTGGCTTCGTAAGAAGCATTTCAAGGTCCTGGAGTGGCCTAGCCAGTCTCCAGATCTCAACCCTGTAGAAAACCTTTGGAGGGAGTTGAAAGTCCGTGTTGCCAAGCGAAAAGCCAAAAACATCACTGCTCTAGAGGAGATCTGCATGGAGGAATGGGCCAACATACCAACAACAGTGTGTGGCAACCTTGTGAAGACTTACAGAAAACGTTTGACGTCTGTCATTGCCAACAAAGGATATATTACAAAGTATTGAGATGAAATTTTGTTTCTGACCAAATACTTATTTTCCACCATAATATGCAAATAAAATGTTAAAAAAACAGACAATGTGATTTTCTGGATTTTTTTTTCTCAGTTTGTCTCCCATAGTTGAGGTCTACCTATGATGTAAATTGCAGACGCCTCTCATCTTTTTAAGTGATGGAACTTGCACTATTGCTGACTGACTAAATACTTTTTTGCCCCACTGTATACATTCTCCCAAAACTCCTCTGGATCATCCAAATGCTCTCTAGCAAACTTCAGATGGGCCCGGACATGTACTGGCTTAAGCAGTGGGACACGTCTGGCACTGCAGGATCTGAGTCCATGGTGGCGTAGTGTGTTACTTATGGTAGGCCTTGTTACATTGGTCCCAGCTCTCTGCAGTTCATTCACTAGGTCCCCCCGCGTGGTTCTGGGATTTTTGCTCACCGTTCTTGTGATCATTCTGACCCCACGGGGTGGGATTTTGCGTGGAGCCCCAGATCGAGGGAGATTATCAGTGGTCTTGTATGTCTTCCATTTTCTAATTATTGCTCTCACTGTTGATTTCTTCACTCCAAGCTGGTTGGCTATTGCAGATTCAGTCTTCCCAGCCTGGTGCAGGGCTACAATTTTGTTTCTGGTGTCCTTTGACATCTCTTTGGTCTTCACCATAGTGGAGTTTGGAGTCAGACTGTTTGAGGGTGTGCACAGGTGTCTTTTTATACTGATAACAAGTTTAAACAGGTGCCATTACTACAGGTAATGAGTGGAGGAAAGAGGAGACTCTTAAAGAAGAAGTTACAGGTCTGTGAGAGCCAGAAATCTTGATTGTTTGTTTCTGACCAAATACTTATTTTCCACCATAATATGCAAAAAAAATGTTAAAAAAACAGACAATGTGATTTTCTGGATTTTTTTTTCTCAGTTTGTCTCCCATAGTTGAGGTCTACCTATGATGTAAATTACAGACGCCTCTCATCTTTTTAAGTGGTGGAACTTGCACTATTGCTGACTGACTAAATACTTTTTTGCCCCACTGTATATAGTGGGGCAAAAAAGTATTTAGTCAGTTTTCTGACTAAATACTTTTTTGCCCCACTGTATATAGTGGGGCAAAAAAGTATTTAGTCAGTCAGCAATAGTGCAAGTTCCACCACTTAAAAAGATGAGAGGCGTCTGTAATTTACATCATAGGTAGACCTCAACTATGGGAGACAAACTGAGAAAAAAAAATCCAGAAAATCACATTGTCTGTTTTTTTAACATTTTATTTGCATATTATGGTGGAAAATAAGTATTTGGTCAGAAACAAAATTTCATCTCAATACTTTGTAATATATCCTTTGTTGGCAATGACAGAGGTCAAACGTTTTCTGTAAGTCTTCACAAGGTTGCCACACACTGTTGTTGGTATGTTGGCCCATTCCTCCATGCAGATCTCCTCTAGAGCAGTGATGTTTTTGGCTTTTCGCTTGGCAACACGGACTTTCAACTCCCTCCAAAGGTTTTCTACAGGGTTGAGATCTGGAGACTGGCTAGGCCACTCCAGGACCTTGAAATGCTTCTTACGAAGCCACTCCTTCGTTGCCCTGGCGGTGTGCTTTGGATCATTGTCATGTTGAAAGACCCAGCCATGTTTCATCTTCAATGCCCTTGCTGATGGAAGGAGGTTTGCACTCAAAATCTCATGATACATGGCCCCATTCATTCTTTCATGTACCCGGATCAGTCGTCCTGGCCCCTTTGCAGAGAAACAGCCCCAAAGCATGATATTTCCACCACCATGCTTTACAGTAGGTATGGTGTTTGATGGATGCAACTCAGTATTCTTTTTCCTCCAAACACGACAAGTTGTGTTTCTACCAAACAGTTCCAGTTTGGTTTCATCAGACCATAAGACATTCTCCCAAAACTCCTCTGGATCATCCAAATGCTCTCTAGCAAACTTCAGACGGGCCCGGACATGTACTGGCTTAAGCAGTGGGACACGTCTGGCACTGCAGGATCTGAGTCCATGGTGGCGTAGTGTGTTACTTATGGTAGGCCTTGTTACATTGGTCCCAGCTCTCTGCAGTTCATTCACTAGGTCCCCCCGCGTGGTTCTGGGATTTTTGCTCACCGTTCTTGTGATCATTCTGACCCCACGGGGTGGGATTTTGCGTGGAGCCCCAGATCGAGGGAGATTATCAGTGGTCTTGTATGTCTTCCATTTTCTAATTATTGCTCTCACTGTTGATTTCTTCACTCCAAGCTGGTTGGCTATTGCAGATTCAGTCTTCCCAGCCTGGTGCAGGGCTACAATTATGTTTCTGGTGTCCTTTGACAGCTCTTTGGTCTTCACCATAGTGGAGTTTGGAGTCAGACTGTTTGAGGGTGTGCACAGGTGTCTTTTTATACTGATAACAAGTTTAAACAGGTGCCATTACTACAAGTAATGAGTGGAGGAAAGAGGAGACTCTTAAAGAAGAAGTTACAGGTCTGTGAGAGCCAGAAATCTTGATTGTTTGTTTCTGACCAAATACTTATTTTCCACCATAATATGCAAATAAAATGTTAAAAAAACAGACAATGTGATTTTCTGGATTTTTTTTTCTCAGTTTGTCTCCCATAGTTGAGGTCTACCTATGATGTAAATTACAGACGCCTCTCATCTTTTTAAGTGGTGGAACTTGCACTATTGCTGACTATATACAGTGGGGCAAAAAAGTATTTAGTCAGTCAGCAATAGTGCAAGTTCCATCACTTAAAAAGATGAGAGGCGTCTGCAATTTACATCATAGGTAGACCTCAACTATGGGAGACAAACTGAGAAAAAAAAATCCAGAAAATCACATTGTCTGTTTTTTTAACATTTTATTTGCATATTATGGTGGAAAATAAGTATTTGGTCAGAAACAAAATTTCATCTCAATACTTTGTAATATATCCTTTGTTGGCAATGACAGAGGTCAAACGTTTTCTGTAAGTCTTCACAAGGTTGCCACACACTGTTGTTGGTATGTTGGCCCATTCCTCCATGCAGATCTCCTCTAGAGCAGTGATGTTTTTGGCTTTTCGCTTGGCAACACGGACTTTCAACTCCCTCCAAAGGTTTTCTACAGGGTTGAGATCTGGAGACTGGCTAGGCCACTCCAGGACCTTGAAATGCTTCTTACGAAGCCACTCCTTCGTTGCCCTGGCGGTGTGCTTTGGATCATTGTCATGTTGAAAGACCCAGCCATGTTTCATCTTCAATGCCCTTGCTGATGGAAGGAGGTTTGCACTCAAAATCTCATGATACATGGCCCCATTCATTCTTTCATGTACCCGGATCAGTCGTCCTGGCCCCTTTGCAGAGAAACAGCCCCAAAGCATGATGTTTCCACCACCATGCTTTACAGTAGGTATGGTGTTTGATGGATGCAACTCAGTATTCTTTTTCCTCCAAACACGACAAGTTGTGTTTCTACCAAACAGTTCCAGTTTGGTTTCATCAGACCATAAGACATTCTCCCAAAACTCCTCTGGATCATCCAAATGCTCTCTAGCAAACTTCAGACGGGCCCGGACATGTACTGGCTTAAGCAGTGGGACACGTCTGGCACTGCAGGATCTGAGTCCATGGTGGCGTAGTGTGTTACTTATGGTAGGCCTTGTTACATTGGTCCCAGCTCTCTGCAGTTCATTCACTAGGTCCCCCCGCGTGGTTCTGGGATTTTTGCTCACCGTTCTTGTGATCATTCTGACCCCACGGGGTGGGATTTTGCGTGGAGCCCCAGATCGAGGGAGATTATCAGTGGTCTTGTATGTCTTCCATTTTCTAATTATTGCTCTCACTGTTGATTTCTTCACTCCAAGCTGGTTGGCTATTGCAGATTCAGTCTTCCCAGCCTGGTGCAGGGCTACAATTTTGTTTCTGGTGTCCTTTGACAGCTCTTTGGTCTTCACCATAGTGGAGTTTGGAGTCAGACTGTTTGAGGGTGTGCACCGGTATCTTTTTATACTGATAACAAGTTTAAACAGGTGCCATTACTACAGGTAATGAGTGGAGGAAAGAGGAGACTCTTAAAGAAGAAGTTACAGGTCTGTGAGAGCCAGAAATCTTGATTGTTTGTTTCTGACCAAATACTTATTTTCCACCATAATATGCAAAAAAAATGTTAAAAAAAACAGACAATGTGATTTTCTGGATTTTTTTTTCTCAGTTTGTCTCCTATAGTTGAGGTCTACCTATGATGTAAATTACAGACGCCTCTCATCTTTTTAAGTGGTGGAACTTGCACTATTGCTGACTGACTAAATACTTTTTTGCCCCACTGTATATATATATATATATATATACATATATCTTTAAGCTGTTTGTTATAATATATTTGAGGGCTTTCAATTGCAGGTCTGGTGTTGTTTCTATTTTTTTTCCTTTCTGCATTTAACAAACAGCTTAAATATAAATATATATCAAATATGTGTGTGCGTATACAGTTCTGGCTGAAATTGTCGGCACCTTTGAAATTGTCCCATAAAATTATGTATTTCTCCCAGAAAATTATTGTAATTACAAATGTTTACACATATTTATTTACATTGTGTTCATTGGAACAGCACAAAAAAAGAGGAAAAATGCAAATTGGACATCAATTGACACAAATCCCCTAAAAGGGCTGGAAAAAATTGTTGGCACCCTCAACTTAATATTTGCTCGTACACCTTTTGGAATAAATAACTGCAATAAATAACTTCCTATAACTGTAGTCAGATGGACCAGCTGCTGTATTCCCCCTGACAACATCAAGCTACTGTGGTGTAGAATGTGAATAATGTTTTATTCCTGGTATGTTTCCTTGTTATAACAATTGTAATTCCCCCTTGGGTTGCAGTAATAATTAACAGTCACAAGATGTCACTGTCTAGAATGGAGGTGAAAGATGAAGTTTGCCCAGTAATACAGCAGGCATAGAGACAGTGTGAGAGTAAGGCCAGCCCAGATTGGGGAGGAGCAACTGAGAGTTAGTGTCAAGTACAGGAAGTGACAGTTCAGTACAAGATAGTAAAGTGAACTGTCAGCAGCAGTCTCCAGAATTGGGCTGCTAGGGACAACGTGGGCCTAACATTCAGGGCAGTGGATTACCAAAAATGCCCTTCAATGTGATTCCATCTACTGGCCCAGGGAGACTTGATCCTGTAAAGCTACAGGGAAAGATGGACTCAAACTACATGGGGAAGAAGGTATTGCAATCTGAATGTACTGCTACAAGTATAGAAGAATTCCTAGTGCTGGAAATGACAGCAAGAGGGATACTTTACTTGTACCGAGAACCTGGGCTGAAGTTGTATCTGGTACCTGTGGGAAAGACGACAACCAATTGGGCCTTATCATGTATGCCTGTTTGGAAGGACTGCCATATGCCAAGTAAAAGTTTAATTGTTTTTATGGAGTCTGTGTTCCCTGCAGTTATTACTGCTGTAGTTTCAGAAGAGGAAAACCTGGAGTCAATGGAAGCATGTGGCCTTGAAGTAAGTGTGATGCACCCCCCCCACACAGCAGTACACCAGGACAGGGAAACGACCGAGTGGGAACAGACGCTTGTTGACGACATCCTCGATTGGGCACTTTACATAGCCATCAACAAGCTTCTTGCACCTTTCAACTGGAATTTTGGATCACCCCAGGAAGCAAAGTTGTTTACCACGTTTTTGGAAAGTGCCAACAGTGTTATCAGGCCTATTTTATAGGGTTTGTGTAAAATTATGTCCAATTTGCTTTTCCTTCTCTGTTTTTTTTTGTGTTGTTCCAACAACACATGTATAACAAAACGTGTAATTGCAATAATTTCCTGGAAGAAATACTTCATTTTGTGGAACAATTTTTAAGGGTGACAACACTTTCGGCCACGACTGGACTTCACAGGAAAACCACAATACTGTAATATTGTAGTATATAGTATATGCGATTAGACGATCACAGGTTCAAAGACAAAAGAATAAACATGAAATTTATATACACTGCTCAAAAAAATAAAGGGAACACTTAAGCAACAGAATATAACTCCAAGTAAATCAAACTTCTGTAAAATCAAACTGTCCACTTAGGAAGCAACACTATTTGAGAATCAATTTCACATGCTGTCGTGCAAATGGAATAGACAACAGATGGACATTATTGGCAATTATCAAGACACACTCAATAAAGGAATGGTTCTGCTGTGGTTTCTGGCTGATGTTTTGGTCACTTTTGAATGTTGGTTGTGCTTTCACACTCATGGTAGCATAAAACGGACTACACACAAGTGGCTCAGGTAGTGCAGCTCATCCAGGATGGCACATCAATGCGGGCTGTGGCAAGAAGGTTTGCTGTGTCTGTCAGCGTAGTGTCCAGAGGCTGGAGGTGCTACCAGGAGACAGGCCAGTACAACAGGAGACATGGAGGGGGCCACAACCCAGCAGCAGGACCGCTACCTCAACCTTTGTGCAAGGAGGAACAGGATGAGCACTGCCAGAGCCCTGCAAAATGACCTCCAGCAGGCTACAAATGTGCATGTGTCTTCACAAACTGTTAGAAACCGACCTTATGAGGATGGTCTGAGTGCCCGACGTCCACAGATGGGGGTTGTGCTCACAGCCCAACACCGTGCAGGACGCTTGGCATTTGCCACAGAACACCAGGATTGGCAAATTCGCCACTGGCGCCCTGTGCTCTTCACAGATGAAATCAGGTTCACACTGAGCACATGTGACAGAAGTGACAGAGTCTGGAGACAACGTGAAGAGTGATCTACGGCTTGCAACATTCTTCAGCATGACCAGTTTGGCAGTGGGTCTGTAATGGTGTGGGGTAGCATTTCTTTGGAGGGCCACACAGCCCGCTCGCCAGAGGTAGCCTAACTGCCATTAAGTACCGAAATGAGATGCTCAGACCCTTTGTGAGACTATATGCTGGTTCGATTGGCCCTGGGGTCCTCCTAATGCAGGACAATGCCAGACATCATGTGGCTGGAGTGTGTCAGCATTTCCTGCAAGATGAAGGCATTGAAGCTATGGACTGGCCCGCCTGTTCCCCAGACCTGAATCCGATTGAACACATCAGAGACATCATGTCTCGCACAATCCACCAACATCACGTTGCACCACAGACTGTCCAGGAGTTGGCGGATGCTGTAGTCCAGGTCTGGGAGGAGATCCTTTAGGAGACCATCCGCTGCCTCATCCGGAGCATGCCTAGGCGCTGTAGGGAGGTCATATAAGCACGTGGAGGCCACACACACTACTGAGCATCATTTCCTTGACTTGAGGCATTTCCACTATAGTTGGATCAGCCTGTAACTTCATTTTCCACTTTAATTTTGAGCATCATTCCAACTCCAGACGTCCATGGGATATTAGTTGTGATTACGTCGATCATTTTTATGTTTTATTGTTCTCAACACATTCCACTATTCCACTACGTAATGAATAAAGATTTACAACTGGAATATAATGTGTCTGTGTATATGTCTACTATATAATTGTCTAAGGGGTACTTCCGTCTGTCCTTCTGTCTGTCTGTCTGTCACGGATATTCATTGGTCGTGGCCTCTGTCTATCATGGAAATCCAAGTCGCTGATTGGTTGCCGCAAAACAGCCACGACCAATCAGCGACGGGCACAGTCCGGAAGAAAATGGCCCCTGCTCCATACTCCCCGCAGTGTCCCCGGGCCCGCTCCATACTCCCTGCTCCCCACAGTGTCCCCGGCACCCGCTCCATACTCCCCGCAGTGTCCACGGCACCCGCTCCATACTCCCCGCAGTGTCCCCGGTGCTCCGCTCCATGCCCCCCGCAGTCACTCTCCCCGGTGCCCGCTCCATACTCCCCTCCGGTCACCGCTAACACAGGGTTAATGCCGGTGGTAACGGACCGCGTTATGCCGCGGGTAACGCACTCCGTTACCGCCGCTATTAACCCTGTGTGTCCCTAACCTTTTACTATTGATGCTGCCTATGCGGCATCAATAGTAAAAAAAGAAAAAAAATAATGTTAAAAAAACAAAAAAAAACTTGCTATACTCACCCTCCGATGTCCGCTGAGGCGCTTGCGCCTGCCGCCATCTTCCTTTCCCAGCGATGCTTTGCGAAATTACCCAGAAGACCTAGCGGTCTCGCGAGACCGCTAAGTCACCTGGGTAATTTCGCAATGCATCCTGGGAACGGAAGATGGCAGCAGCCGCGCGCCCATCGGCACAGCGCCGTTGGATCCCAGGAGGCAGAGAGACAGGACGCTGAGGAGCATCGACAAGAATGGTGAGTATGTTCAACTACAAGGGACCCTCGGATCGTTAGGTGAGTATGTTTATTTTTTATTTTTAAACCTGTGACATACGTGGCTGGGCAATATACTACATCACTGGCCAATATACTACGTGGCTCTGTGCTGTATACTACGTCACTGGGCAATATACTACGTAACTGGGCAATATACTACGTGGCTCTGTGCTGTATACTACGTCACTGGGCAATATACTACGTGGCTCTGTGCTGTGTACTACGTCACTGGGCAATATACTACGTTGCTGGGCAATATACTACGTGGCTGGGCAATATACTACGTGGCTGGGCAATATACTACGTGACTGGGCAATATACTACGTCGCTGTGCAATATACTAAGTGGCTCTGTGCTGTATACTATGTCGCTGTGCAATATACTACGTGGCTCTGTGCTGTATACTATGTCGCTGTGCAATATACTACGTGGCGTTGTGCTGTATACTACGTCACTGGGCAATATACTACGTGGCTCTGTGCTGTATACTACGTAACTGGGCAATATACTACGTCACTGGGCAATATACTATGTGGCTGTGCAATATACTACGTGGCTGGGCAATATACTGCGTGGCTGGGCAATATACTACGTGGCTGGGCAATATACTACGTGGCTGGGCAATATACTACGTCGCTGGGCAATATACTACGTGGGCTGGGCAATATACTATGTGGTCTGGGCAATAATACTATATGGCTGCGCAATATACTATGTGGCTGGGCAATATACTACGTCGGTGGGCAATATACTACGTGTCTGGCCAATATATTACGTGGCTGGGCAATATACTATGTGGCTGTGCAATATACTACGTGGCTGGGCAATATACTACGTGGCTGGGCAATATACTACGTGGCTGGGCAATATACTACGTGGGCTGGGCAATATACTACGTGGGCTGGGCAATATACTACGTGGCTGGGCAATATACTACGTGACTGGGCAATATACTACGTCGCTGTGCAATATACTACGTGGCTCTGTGCTGTATACTATGTCGCTGTGCAATATACTACGTGGCGTTGTGCTGTATACTACGTCACTGGGCAATATACTACGTGGCTCTGTGCTGTATACTACGTAACTGGGCAATATACTACGTCACTGGGCAATATACTATGTGGCTGTGCAATATACTACGTGGCTGGGCAATATACTACGTGGCTGGGCAATATACTACGTGGCTGGGCAATATACTACGTGGCTGGGCAATATACTACGTCGCTGGGCAATATACTACGTGGGCTGGGCAATATACTATGTGGTCTGGGCAATAATACTATATGGCTGCGCAATATACTATGTGGCTGGGCAATATACTACGTCGGTGGGCAATATACTACGTGTCTGGCCAATATATTACGTGGCTGGGCAATATACTATGTGGCTGTGCAATATACTACGTGGCTGGGCAATATACTACGTGGCTGGGCAATATACTACGTGGCTGGGCAATATACTACGTGGGCTGGGCAATATACTACGTGGGCTGGGCAATATACTACGTGGCTGGGCAATATACTACGTGGCTGGGCAATATACTACATGGCTGGGCAATATACTACGTGGGCTGAGCAATATACTACATGGCCTTGCATATTAATATACAAAAACCCAGACTCATAGTAACAGGTGACCCAGGAATAAATCCCGGCCCCTCTAGCTACAACTCCCAAAGCATGATATACACGAAACAGGAGGAAAACAGGGAGTGTTTAAAAGTAGTACATAATTTTATTACAAAAATACATTAAACCACATACATATAATAAAAACGACAAATACAGATACCAAAGGAAGGGACCTCGTACACACTGGACCGGAATAGTACAAAAACAGATGTTACTGTATAGCAGTATCCTCCACAAAGTGGAGGATGAATACCCTCAAAACAAAAGAAAGCCCCCACCGCAGACCGTATCAGCTGCCCATATAACTCAATCAACAGTCACACCCAAATAGGTATAAGTATGGGCAGAGAGACAATCAGGGAAAGGGGGAGGGTTAAATACTGTGAGAAGAATGGAGAGGCATAAATAACCAGCTCAGATGAGCGTTAAGGCAAACCCCACCAGATAGCACTGCTCACAGCCGGTTCTTACCCCAGGTGCTGAGGAGCCCAAGAATCGGGCAATGCCCCCGACGCGCGTTTCGCTGTGTGTCCGCTGGCTTTTTCAAGGGGGAGTGTCCCTTTGTGACAAGTCAGGGCCTTATATCCATTAGTTCACCGGTCACATGACCGGAAGAGGATCGGCGGCTGAGAATGAGCGGCGCATGCGCCCGTGGCCAGCCGCCCCGCAACCACCAGATCCGGCCAGTGCCTGGAGCCAGACGAGCAGGCGCACGGCAGGTCGCCATGGAAACCCGGTCGCCGAGCCACAGACACCAAGCGACCGCATACAGGAGGCGCGAGGAGGGGAGCCGTCGGGCGCACGCGCACCACAGCCCAAAGAGAATAAGACGTACGGAATACTGTCCCATCAAAGTGCCCGTACCATTGCATAATAAACAGTCACATTACATAAATATAGAAGGTATGAATGGGGCACAAAGTCAGGACATCGTAGCACCGACATATCAGTGTAATTGATCCTCATAAGTGGATAGATGCATAGATAAAACAGGTCCATGATCCGTAGCAGATGCAGATGGCAGAAGAAGTTATATAATATATGATTAGTCCCCAAATAAGTTGTAGAGAAATCCACAATCCCAGAGGAGAGCAAAATCTAATAAGGAAAAAATATAAAACACAATAAGAAAACGCCACAAACAAACAAAAGGACAACAAAAAGCATAAAAATGGAGGGGAAGCAAAAGGAACTTTCAATAAACCATAGTGTATAGCTACAGGAAAGGGGCGAAATTCAAGGCCTCATTGAGACCATTGGGTCTGACAGTGTCTAAAGTAACTATCCATTTTAGCTCACGCTGGGCAAGGAGGCATTTAATGTTACCACCCCTTATTCCAGTATGAACCAAATCTATCCCTCTAACCTTGAAACATCTGGGGTCACAATTGTGAACTTCCCTGAAATGCCTAGGGATAGTCTGTAATTCAGATATATCCTCCACTGTCCCGGCCGCGCCAATGCCCCGCACATGTTCCCTCACTCTCACTCTTAATTCCCTGGATGTAAGGCCCACATATATCAGTGGGCAACTGCATGTGGCATAGTAGACCACATTCCTGCTACTGCAAGAAATGTAGTCCCTAATCTGATATTCTTTTTTGCCATCCGCAGAGTGAAAGGAGGTACTGCGCAGGACATTGGCGCAGGCAAGACAGTGACGACAACTATAGCAACCCATGATGCGTCGTGATGAGCCAAACAAACTAGTGGTTGGTGCCGAGTAATGACTCTTGACCAAAAGGTCCTTCAAATTTCTGGCCCTACGTGGGGTCATCTGTGGGTAGTCAGATAGGAACGGACCCAGGGAGGGCTCTGTGCCTAAAATACGCCAATGTTTGTTTAAAATGGCTCTAATATTGTCCCACTCATGATTGTATTCTGATATAAAACGTATTGTTCCATCAGTACAACTCTTGTCTCGTTTATTATACAACAAATGGTTACGTGGTGTAAATTTAGCCCTATTATACCCGTATCGAACACACCGTTTGCTATATCCCCTCTGTATGAAACGCTCCCTCAAATCATTAGCCTGTTGCTCAAAAGTATGATCAGTGGAGCAGATCCGCCTCATCCGGAGGAACTGTCCGACCGGGACGGCCCTTGTGGTGGCTTGGCTGTGCCCAGATGACGCATGAACCAATGCATTAACCGCTGTTGTTTTACGGAACACATCCGTTTCAATAAACGTATCAGGACCTACCTTTAGACAAATATCCAAGAAATCGATGGTGAATGGGTCATATTTGTAGGTTAGCCTGATATTAAATGCATTGGAATTGAGCACAGCCATAAAATCCCCGAGCTGCTGCACCGTTCCACGCCAAAAAAACAAAACGTCATCTATGTAGCGTAACCAGCACAGCACATGGTCGGCGGCCCCCGCCCCCGCGTCACCAAACACCAACCTCTCCCAAAAGCCCAGGAAGAGGTTGGCGTACGCGGGCGCACAGGCCGCCCCCATGGCTGCGCCACGCTTTTGTTGATAAAATTGATCTTTAAATGTAAAAAAATTATGCGTCAGAACGAATTGCAGCAGCTCGAGGATAAGCTCACACAAAGGGCCGCCCAGGTCGGAGGTCCCCAGAAAAAAGCGGACCGCTCGCAGGCCATCGGTGTGGTCGATACAGGTATAAAGGGCCTCCACATCAGCTGTCACAAGAAGAGTCCCATCATCCACAGAGACCCCGTCAACCCTTGTTAGGACGTCCGTTGTGTCCTTCACAAAGGATGGTAGTGTTTCAACTAGTGTTTTTAAATAATAGTCGATAAATCTACATATTGGGTCACACAGACCTTGCATCCCTGACACAATCGGACGTCCCGGGGGGTTGACGAGGTCTTTGTGGATTTTCGGGAGGAGGTAAAAGGTCGGGATCTTCGGGAACTCAACCGTCAGGCCGTCCAACACTTTTTTATTAATTATACCCACATCAAAAGCACGATGCAGAATTTTCTGCAGCTGCACCGAGAAGGAGACCACCGGACTATGGGTGAGTTTGGCATAAACTGTTTGATTCCGAAGTTGTTTGAATGCTTCTTTTTCATATTTTTCCACCGGCCAGACCACGATGTTTCCCCCCTTATCCGCCGCCTTAAAGACAACATCTTTAAGCGATTGTAGCTGGCGAATAGCCTCTCTTTCGCTCCCTGTGAGATTATCATGCTGTCTACGTGTGGAGAGCTTCCTCAAATCCTCTGTTACGAGTTTAGTGAACACTTCCACTGCAGGGCTAAGGGACAAGGGGGGAAACCTCGTGGACCTCGGAATAATTGCCGGCGGAAACTCACCTTTAGGTGTATTAGTTTGCTCATCCAATAGTTCCTCCAAAATCCGGAGGGTATCCTCCTCAGTGCAGCCCAGAATATCAGATCCATTTCCTCCTCCCGAATGTAACTTCTTCAAAATCAACTTCCTCGAAAATAAGTGGAGGTCCTTTAAGGCTGTAAAAAAATTACACCTGACCCCCACAGCGCGCCGGTGTCCCCGCCTGCTCAGGCCCCCCAGCACTCGGTGCCGAGCGGGTCAGAGGCAGCGGGTCAGAGGCAGGATGGGGACGCAGGATGGAGCAGCACTTGACAGGATGGGGACGCAGGATGGAGCAGCACATGACAGGATGGGGACGCAGGATGGAGCAGCACATGACAGGATGGGGACGCAGGATGGGAGCAGCACATGACAGGATGGGGACGCAGGATGGGAGCAGCGCATGACAGGATGGGGACGCAGGATGGGAGCAGCACATGACAGGATGGGGACGCAGGATGGAGCAGCACATGACAGGATGGGGACGCAGGATGGGAGCAGCGCATGACAGGATGGGGACGCAGGATGGGAGCAGCACATGACAGGATGGGGACGCAGGATGGAGCAGCACATGACAGGATGGGGACGCAGGATGGGAGCAGGGCATGACAGGATGGGGACGCAGGATGGGTGCAGCGCATGACAGGATGGGGACGCAGGATGGGAGCAGCGCATGACAGGATGGGGACGCAGGATGGGAGCAGCGCATGACAGGATGGGGACGCAGGATGGGAGCAGCGCATGACAGGATGGGGACGCAGGATGGGAGCAGCGCATGACAGGATGGGGACGCAGGATAGGAGCAGCGCATGACAGGATGGGGACGCAGGATGGGAACAGCACATGACAGGATGGAGACCATATACCAATATAAATGCTCGCCACCCGGGCGTAGAACGGGTTCAATAGCTAGTACTATATATTACAGTATAGCGGTTTTCCTGCGAAGTCCAGAAAGTCCCTGATAAAGCCTCACTGTGACCTCCATAGGTGATTAGGGGATCACTGGCCATTTGTAATACAGGTTTCTTCAAAATGTGAATATCTTTTGGAACCAGGACTTGGTTGTGATGGCTACATTTGTAACCCCTATATCTTTTATCCATGGCAAAGAAAGAGTACAGACTTCATGCAGCTCTGCTTGTGCACACAGATATCCTAGTATAGACTTGTACTTGTTTTCTAGTTTTCTAAAGAGTTCTGTCATGAGAACATTGCACATGTAGTTGGCAGCTCTTTCTTTCATTGTCACTATCCTGGCCAACATTCTGTAGTCAATCTTGGCAGCAGAAGGCTTACATATTTTTTTGTAAATGATAGTGATGTGTCATCCATCTGACATTGCAGCCATGTGACCACCTTGCCTTTCCTACATGCATGCATAGGAGCAATGCCTTCAGGAAATACACAAGTGCCATAAGACTGAGTACTATGGTATTGCAAACCAGATCCTGTGGTTTACCCATCACTGTAAGCTTGTACACCTAAGGGTGCTTTCACATTGTGTTCAGGCACCCGTTTGGTGGCTCCATCAGGGCTTGCCTCTAAATCACCCGCAAATGGGATTCGGGCATATGTTATGACGGGGCCTAGACATAGACTGTAATGGTGCCAACAGAGCGAATGTGTGCTCTGTCGTGCATCGTTTTCGGGCGTGTACACCAACTGGAGACAGACACCCTAGACGCAGTCTAATTCTTAGGCTGGGGTCACATTTGCGAGTTCAATGCGAGAAACTCGCGCGGGTTTCTCGCATGAATACTGGGCACTGCCGCCGGCACTCAGGAACGGAGCGTTCAGTTGCATAGAAATACATGCAGCCGCACACTCCAGTCCTGAGTGCCGGCGGCAGTGCCCGGTATTCATGCGACAAACCCGCGCGAGTTTCTCGCATTGCACAAGCAAATGCGACACTGGCCTTGCAAATGCTATATACTGTAGGTGTGTTTTTTCTTCTTCTCATTTTAACGCTTTTATGCTACACCAAACAATGTCTTTGAAAACCTCTTTAATTGAATTTGGATTAAATGGATGTCAGCATATATATTACGGTTTGTTTTTTGTTTTTTACTGCTCCATGACAAAAATGGGTCATTTTCCGCATATTTATCATGATTTAAAAAAAATATCCAGAATACTAAGAAAATTAAAAATGTATCAGGCTGGTAAAATTACACAAGATATTTATTTCAGTGATGGGTCTTATTGAATAAACTTCAGGGTTATTTTTTGTGGGTCATCCTTGAAATGGTTGATTTTTCAATCGCACCCTTGTTGGATCAGAGAAGATGCACTGTTCTTGCTGTAGATCCACTTTGTAGTTACTGTTAGTATTTGCTCTTTTTTCATAGATCTTTTACCTCTTCCTTTTTTGCAGCTCAGTCTCACCTTTTAGTATTGAAAGCACAAGACGCCAGCGAAGGTCGGAATCTCCAGACTCCAGGAGGAGAAGAATACACAGGTGTGATTTTGAAGGATGCAACAAGGTCTATACAAAAAGTTCTCACCTGAAAGCACATAGGAGGACTCATACAGGTAGAGTACTGGCTTCAAAATAAATATCAAAGTTTATCTACCCCCCCCCAAAAAAAAAAAAAAAAAAAAAAACTTTTGGCCACTAGAGTGTAAGGTGTTTAGTGAAAACATTCTAGGTTTTTTGATTCTTTGACAGCTATCAATTCTTGCTTCATGTAAAAAATAAAGATCTGAGAAATAAGTAATAGTGGAATAATTCTTCTATACTTGGTTCATTTGGAGCCCTCCACCCTCTCCCTTGGCTGGTGCAGAAGAGGCCTAAGCCTCCTTCAGACCCCTGGGTTACATGTACATGTCCTCTCACCCATGGAACACAATCCATTATAGACTAGGCAGCTGCTCACATGCACCTGTTTTTTTTTCCGGACCCTGTGACTGCAAAAAACTCCGAGACCTGTCCGATTTTGATCAGAATCATGAATTCATATCGCCCATGTAAGGTTATCAGTCTCTGAAAATCACAAACCGCACATGGATGGAATCCGTTTTTCACGTTGCTATGAGAAGGAGAAGCTTTGCAATTATTTTTTTTTTTTCATATAAGAACATCTCTGATGAAACATTGATAGTAAAAACTGACTAAACACTAACGAAAATCTGATCCAAAATACTGATGAAAATTTACGTACAAGATGCCGAAATGAGAACGTACTTGACGAGACAACTCGCTCTTTTATTAAGTTTTTTATGTAAAGGACAAGAAGGAAATGAAAATTTGTGAGTAATACATTCTACAGTCTGACAACCTTGGGGGGCAAATTGTAAACTTTTGCACAGTACTGGGTGTACATATATCGTATAGTTTGTGTGTATCTAAAAAAAAGATTCATCTTACCATAAGGACATTTTTAAGATTTATATTAATAAATCAAAAGGGAAAAAGATGACGGTGGGTCAGTTAATAAAAGAAGGCAATGACCAGGAGATAGTCTGATTATGAAATTGGAATTGTCTATAACCAGAAAGCGCCTCGATTTTCAGCTCCATTTTGCACTGCAATGACTCTATCTGCCACTAGATGGCGAAGTAGAATTACATATGACAGTGTGATGTCGCCTAGAAGAGGTTTATTTTGATACTGAAACAATAGGGTTTTTTATTTTAATTATTTTGTTTGATCCAATTTTCTTACATCATCGCTATTTTTACTGAAAACATCAAACACTATTAGGCAAATACATAATGCTGTGAATGCCTGGGGGTTATATAGTCATTTTGAGGTTATACATTCCTTACCAGTCCATGAGAATGATCTTTTCAACTCACGTGTTCCTCTTCCTTGCCTCTTTTTCAAATCCGTAGCAAAACATAAAAATAAATCAATAACTTGTTAATTGAGAGGAGATCTATAAAAAAGCCGACGAAAACCGCAGTGTTCTTGAATAACAAAATCTTTGTCCATTCACAATTTTTATTGTGTCTCTGTGTCATTAAACATTATACAGATTAGCATGCTCCAAATTCCTTTTCATTTAATGAGATCAGAATATCAGGATTCACATAATTACAAAAACAAATAACACTATGTAATAATATTTATTCTTGTCTGTGTCTATGGTAACGGTGTGTATAAGATTTAGCTGTCCAGATTGTAAAAAAATTGAGCGTACGTTCTGCCATTTTATGCAGTTTTCAGTCGCCAATCTTAATGTAAATATTCACCTTTGTAAACCAGTGTTCATTTTATTTTTAATCTAAATATGACCTGAATTCTGTGCTGATCTATATACATAATTGTCTAAGCTAAGGGGTACTTCCGTCTGTCTGTCTGTCCTTCTGTCACGGATATTCATTGGTCGTGGCCTCTGTCTATCATGGAAATCCAAGTCGCTGATTGGTCGCCGCAAAACAGCCACGACCAATCAGCGACGGGCACAGTCCTGAAGAAAATGGCCGCTCCATACTCCCCGCAGTCAGTGTCCCCGGTCCCCGACGCTCCGCTCCCCTCCCCGCAGTCAGTGTCCCCGGCGCTCCGCTCCCCGCAGTCAGTGTCGACGGCGCTCCGCTCCCCGCAGTCAGTGTCCTCGGTCCCTGACGCTCCGCTCCTCGCAGTCAGTGTCCCCGGCGCTCCGCTCCCCGCAGTCAGTGTCGACGGCGCTCCGCTCCCCGCAGTCAGTGTCCTCGGTCCCTGACGCTCCGCTCCTCGCAGTCAGTGTCCCCGGCGCTCCGCTCCCCGCAGTCAGTGTCGACGGCGCTCCGCTCCCCGCAGTCAGTGTCCTCGGTCCCCGACGCTCCGCTCCCCGCAGTCAGTGTCCCCATCGCTCCGCTCCCCGCAGTCAGTGTCGACGGCGCTCCGCTCCCTGCAGTCAGTGTCCTCGGTCCCCGACGCTCCGCTCCCCGCAGTCAGTGTCCTCGGTCCCCATCGCTCTGCTCCCCGCAGTCAGTGTCCCCGGCGCTCCGCTCCCCGCAGTCAGTGTCCCCGGCACTCCGCTCCCCTCAGTCAGTGTCCCCGGCGCTCCGCTCCCCGCAGTCAGTGTCCCCGGCACTCCGCTCCCCGCAGTCAGTGTCCCCGGCGCTCCGCTCCCTCTATCTCTCTCTCTCTCTCTATATATTTTTTTTTTTTTTTACTATGTCACTACATCACTAGCGTGTTCCATTTTTCCTTCTTCAAGGTATATGCTGATATATAAGTGCCAGTCAACTCTATTATAAGAAGTGACACGTCACATGATCGTTAGTAAGAAGTTACCTACAGCGGCATTTCACTAGGAAACATCCAATTCTTAAATTTCTTTCGAAATTTAAAGAGGAAAAATCTGTTTAAAAAGTTTGTGACTTTGTCACTGCAGATCAATTAGGGGAAGAAAAAATAGAAAAAAGTCTGCTGGCAATCGCGTCACACTCTCACATATGCCCCGCAGCCTATGAGTGGCCACTGATCAGTGACTGCTTTCACCCTTCAATTAGTCGAATGGCGCCATCTGATGGCTCTGTTGAGACTGCAGCCCATCAATGAAATAACACCTGAAGGCGCTAATTGCTCATATTAATATTTAGACATAATGATGCCATGCCCACATTGCAGCTTAAAAATATACGTATTCAAGTTATTTAAAAAAAAACAAAACATTTTTCTGGAAAAAAAAATCATAAATATGTCTAATAGTGATGAACAAACGTGCTCAGATAATGTGTTCTGACCATGCTCGGGTGCTAACCGAGTGCTCAAATAATATGTTCGAGTCCCTGTGCCTGCATGACTGTTCCACTGCTGCACACATACAGGGATTTCCTAGCAAACAGACAATCCCCGCATGTGCTGTGGCTGTCGAACAGCAGTGAGACATGGAGCCGCGGGGGCTCAAACATATTTTTTGAGTACGCTGAAGACACTCGGTTAGCACAGGAGCATGCTCAGATAACACCTTATCTATACACGTTCACACATCACTAATGCCTAACTGAAAGTGCCCAATATGTCCACCGCTGACATCATGCCTGTACTGTAACATTCTTTTGCATACTAGAGAATCTACAAATTGATTTTACACCACTTAAAGTGAATCCGTCACCATGTTTTTGCTGCCCCATCTGAGCGCAGTATCATTTAGGGACAGAGTCCGTGATTCCAGCAATCAACTGCGCTGCTTACTGTAGTTTTGATAAAATCACTGGTTGATCTGCTGCAGATCTGCCATTCTTACTAAATGCTGAGCTTTGCATTACCCCACCCCCACCCCTGATTGGCAACTTTCTGCCTATGCGCAGTGTACACAGAAAGCTGCCAATAGTGGAGGGGATAAGGTTATACAAATCCCATGAATATGGAGGACTAGATGGCAGCAAGTTTACAGCTGGGCATTAAGTGATAATTTCCTCCTGATGACACAGTGATTTTATCAAAACTACAGCAAACAGCCAAGTAAGTGACACATTGCTGGAATCCGGGTCTCTATCTTTATATTATGCTCTTCTCAGATTAGGTGGCAAAAACCTAATGACAGATACGCCTTAATTTTTGTTCTGTGTCACAACTTTCTGAAATCTGCAAATAGTGAGACTTCTGGAATCATTTTTGTATATTTCATGGTGTTCTTACTTAAAGGGGTGGTCCACTTCCTAGGACAACCCCTTCTTAAACTAAATGTTCAGCCGAAATAAAATAAATAAACCTATATTCACCTCCTGCACTGGCTCCGTTGCCGCAGTGTCGGCACTCAAGGTCATGGGTCTGTGATGTGGTGAAATGACACGTGATGCCCGGCACCCAATCAATGTCATAGTCTCTGCAGAGGAAGTCTGAGATCAGCTGCAGCCCGGACATCCTCTTCATGTTCAGTTTGTCCGAAGGCGGGGACAGTGACGCCAGTGCTGATTGGGCGCCAGGCATCATGTGTCATTCCATTGCATCACAGTCCCGGGACCGCGAGTGCCGACAGAGCTGGCACAGGAGGTGAGCATAGGTTTATTTATTTTATCGGGGCCAAACCTCTTTAATGTAGTGCATCATAACAATGCTATAATTGGTGACGATCAGGAGAGGGAATATGATATATCACTAGATCACATACCTTCCTCCATTGCACCCAACATCAAGTGAGCTGAAATTAAGCCAAGGCAGAAAGGCAGTGAGTGGACTGAAATGGTGTTGTAGAGACAGACGTAAGTGCATCGAGTAAAACTAAAGGCTTAGGTCTAAGTCATTAGCAGAAGTGGATATAATATTAGACATCGGGTGTGTCCTGCTATTTAATCAGACTCCTTTTGTTCATTCAGGAAGACACAATTAAGAAAAGCATCCATAATGCTCTGAAGGGATAGAAGTGCTGCTAAGGGAAACCTTTTATTCCAGCCAGCATTTCTAAGAGATCCATTAGCAATGTTTTTAGAATTGTAAAGTAAATTGGAGCACATTGACTCATGGCCTCCTCATGTTAAGTAAAGCTGTTTTCTATGCCTTTTACATTTCTTGATATTTTTTTTTTCGTGTTCGGGGGGGGGGGGGTAGTGTAGGGGGGGTAGTGTAGGGGGGAAACAAATTCCCTTTGTCAGCTAAGTGTTTCTCAATATATTCTGACTATGTTCAGTCTGTACTGACAGTGTGCTTATGTATGTAGGGACACAGGAAACTGTAACATCAAAGTGTTAATGTATTCCCAGGGGGAATAACCGAGGACTTCGCAACTTGATGTTCTAAAAAAGATGCTCCACAATTATCTACATAAGCATGCTCTAAAAGAGACTATTCGAGAAAGGTGTCCTGTGAATGTCATAATTACCATAAAGTAAGGCTATGTTCACATATTAACATCCATTTTTCTTCCATTTGATAAGGATCCATTTTTGCTTGCTGGATGAGTTTTAAATGAGTGATTACTTGAAAGTTCACATGCCCCATAGTGTATGTTAAATATTTATTTTCACCCATTCAGTTAGCAAAAAAATTGCATCTTTTTCAAATGGAAGAAACTTGGTTGGCTATTTAACGCATCCGTTTTCCATAGACTTGAATGCACAACTTTTATTGACGGATCCATTTTAATGAATGATTACTGGACATATGAATGTACCCTTAAAGGGAATGTCATCAGCAAATGGCCTATTGTTTAAATGAGGTCTTTGTGTTGTATGTTTGTTTTTTTTATTTGCCAATTTTTTTTTTCGTATTAAAAAAAAATTTAAATCAGTAATCCTAGAATTTATGGCCACTGTGGCTATAGACTCATTCTCCCTGTCAAGAGTTTTCAACAAACTCCTTATCAGAAGCAGGATTACAATGACAGTTACTACCTCTATGCACAGCTGATAACACAGGATCCACCAATATTACAGATGACCATGTACCCCTAACTTCACAATGACCTTTTTTCACATGCTCATTAGCTACTTCAATACAAAATATAGTCTATTCATTGTGGCTAATGTACATGTATTGTTTCCTGAAACAGGAGGTTAGTCTAAAAAATAGTCATATTAGTCAATATCTAATTTTTATATTCAAGAAATATTGTGATCTGGAAAAAAAAAGTCAAAAATGTAAATTAAAAAATCCTCTTCTGATGACTCATTCCCTTCAAGAAATTTAAAGGCACTGTCTCAGGATAGTCATTGGTGGCACATCGTCAGGTGTGACTTCAACCAATGTTACCCCCGGGAAGTGTTAGAGTGAAGTGACAGTGATGTAAATCCTCTTAGGCTACTTTCACACTTGTGTTTTTCAGCTTCTGTCACAATCCGTCGTTTTTTGAGAATGCAGGATCCTGCAAAAAAATTTGCAGGATCCTGCATTTTCTCATAGACTTCTATTAGCGACGGATTGTGACGGATGGCCATCCGTCGTGTCCGTTGTGCACTGGAAGCGTCGTGTTTTGGCGGACCGTCGGGACGAAAAAACGTTCAATGTAACTTTTTTTGTACGTCGGATCCGCCATTTCCTACCGCGCATGTACGGCCGTAACTCCGCCCCCTCCTCCCCAGGACTTTACAATGGGCAGCGGATGCGTTGAAAAACTGCATCCGCTGCCCACGTTGTGCCAAATTTTCACAACGTGTGTCGGTACGTCGCGCCGACGCTTAGCCATGGACCCGTACTGACGCAAGTGCGAAAGTAGCTTTAGCTTTCTCTGGAGATGGCATGCTCAGCCCATTATATTCAATGGGCACCAAGATAAAGAAGGATAGAAGTAGAATAAAACCTTTGATTGTTCTTAATGTTACAATAATATTTTTCTTGTGTTGGGGAAATCTTCAAAACAAGACTTAGGCTACTTTCACACTTCCGTCTTATGGCCTCCGTCGCAATGCGTCGTTTTAGAGAAAAAAAACGCATCCTGCATAGTTGCCCGCAGGATGCATTTTTTTCTCCATAGACTTGCATTAGCGACGCATTGTGACGTATGGCCACACGTCGTATCCGTCGTGCAAGGTCCACCCCCTCCTCCCCGCAACTCACAATGGGCAGCAGATGCGTTGTAAAACTGCATCCGCTGCCCACGTTGTGCTAAATTTAGCACAACGTTCATTGGTACGTCGGGCCGAGGTTTGTGACGGCTCCGTACCGACGCAAGTGTGAAAGTAGCCTTTGTCGTGCCTGGAATAGAGAAAAGCCACAATTATGGATTACATTATTGATCATATTATCGGAGTCCTTGACGATGACAATCCATTCCATGTACATGACTATATAAATATTCCTAAGGTCACGTACAATAGCATAGCAGATCAATCATTAACTGCAGCTTTTACAATGTACAAATAGCAATGGAGTAAAAATAGATATGAATTGGTCAGACCAAAGTGGCAGTGGCCTGCTGTGCTGTATGTTCTTAGTCATAACTTTGTGTAGACAAAGATGTATCAATGTGTAAAAGGGTTGCACCAAGATTATCCTTATAATGGATACAGTTGGCAGCAATTTGGCTTTTTTTTAATTCCAGGTCGCCCCTTCTCTTTCACAAGGCTTGCAGCAAGTAAGCACGTACATACAGTAGCTCAGTCTGATTCATAGGTCACTTAGGTTTACACTTACTGCTGCCAGCAATGCTGCTTAGTGACACAGGGCAGATACAGACAACTCTTAATGAAGGTTTGTCACCAAATTTACCAATACATTTTTAATATATGCATCTCTTAGACCTGAAGAGGCTGTTATAATAGCTTTGAATTCCTCTGGAATCCTTTTTGACAATGGAAGCTAAGCAATCTGCTACAACCTAGGCTGATTGACAACTCCTCAGTGTCCCCCCTCCCTGCTGCGGAGATTTCACATTCCTCAGTACAAGCTGCAGCTGTCAGTCAGGTTGAGTGGGCGGAGCTCAATTACACATTCATGTGCTCTCGCTCATTCATTGGATCTATAGATTAAAATATTAAAGTCATCTGACTTGGGTTTTCAAAGTAAGTACACCAGCCTTGTCAGGCCTAAGAGAGATCTGTATAATAATGTATTTAGCTCATATTGTGAAGTCTGGTAACAGTTACATCTTGGCACAATATATAGCACAGGACTGGTAATCTTCACAATGGGAATGAAATTAAAGGCTGCATACACCCCATGGAGTGTTTTGTTGCATACTCCTCACAAATTGGTGGTGCTTGGCAATGTTAATCTAGATGATTCTGACACTAGTGGTGTCAGTGTGGATACGAAGGTGAACACTCTGCTTCTTTTTTCATAAGGGACTGACTGAACTCTGCATGACCGGGCCAATTTTTACAATTCTGACCACTGTCCCTTTATGAGGTTATAACTCTGGAACGCTTCAACGGATCTTGGCGATTCTGATATTGTTTTCTCGTGAGATATTGTACTTCATGGTAGTGGTAAAATTTATTAGATATAACTTGCGTTTATTTGAGAAAAAAATGGAAATTTGGCGAAAATTTCAAAATTTCGCAATTTTCCAACTTTGAATTTTTATGCCCTTAAATCACAGAGATATGTCATGAAAAATACTTAATAAGTAACATTTCCCACATGTCTACTTTACATCAGCACAATTTTGGAACCAAAATTTTTTTTTGTTAGGGAGTTATAAGGGTTAAAAGTTGACCAGCAATTTCTCATTTTTACAACACCATTTTTTTTAGGGACCACATCTCATTTGAAGTCATTTTGAGGGGTCTATATGATAGAAAATACCCAAGTGTGACACCATTCTAAAAACTGCACTCCTCAAGGTGCTCCAAACCACATTCAAGAAGTTTATTAACCCTTCAGGTGTTTTACAGGAATTTTTGGAATGTTTAAGTAAAAATGAACATTTAACTTTTTTCACACAAAATTTACTTCAGCTCCAATTTATTTTATTTTACCAAGGATAAAAGGAGAAAATGGACCCCGAAATTTATTGTAGAATTTGTCCTGAGTACGTTGATACCCCATATGTGGAGGTAAACCACTGTTTGGGCGCATGGCAGAGCTCGGAAGGAAAGGAGCACCATTTGATTTTTCAATGCAAAATTGACTGGAATTGAGATGGGACGCCATGTTGTGTTTGGGAGCCCCTGATGTGCCTAAACATTGAAACCCCCCACAAGTGACACCATTTTGGAAAGTAGACCCCTTAAGGAACTTATCTAGATGTGTGGTGAGCACTTTGACCCACCAAGTGCTTTATAGAAGTTTATAATGCAGAGCCATAAAAATAAAAAATCATATTTTTTCACAAAAATGATCTTTTTGCCCCCAATTTTTTATTTTCCCAAGGTTAACAGGATAAATTGGACCCCAAAAGTTGTTGTCCAATTTGTCCTGAGTACGCTGATACCCAATATGTGGGGGGGGAACCACTGTTTGGGTGCATGGCAGAGCTCGGAAGGGGAGGAGCGCCATTTGGAATACAGACTTAGATGGATTGGTCTGCAGGCGTCACGTTGCATTTGCAGAGCCCCTGATGTACCCAAACAGTAGAAACCCCCCACAAGTGACCCCATATTGGAAACTAGACCCCCCCAAGGAACTTATCTAGATGTGTTGTGAGAACTTTGAACCCCCAAGTGTTTCACTACAGTTTATAACGTAGAGCCGTGAAAATAAAAATTCTTTTTTTTTCACAAAAATGATTTTTTAGCCCCCAGTTTTGTATTTTTACAAGGGTAACAGGATAAATTGGACCCCAAAAGTTGTTGTCCAATTTGTCCTGAGTACACTGATACCCGATATGTGGGGGGAACCACTGTTTGGGCGCATGGCAGAGCTCGGAAGGGAAGGAGCGCCATTTGGAATACAGACTTAGATGGATTGGTCTGCAGGCGTCACGTTGCATTTGCAGAGCCCCTGATGTACCCAAACAGTAGAAACCCCCCACAAGTGACCCCATATTGGAAACTAGACCTCCCAAGGAACTTATCTAGATGTGTTGTGAGAACTTTGAACCCCCAAGTCTTTCACTGCAGTTTACAACGCAGAGCCGTGAAAATAAAAAAATCTTATTTTTCACACACACATTATTTTTAGCCCCCCAAATTTTTATTTTCCTCAGGATAACAAGAGAACTTGGACCCCAAAAGTTGTTCTCCAATTTGTCCCGAGTACGCTGATACCCCATATGTTGGGGTAAACCCCTGTTTGGGCGCATCAGAGAGCTCGGAAGGGAAGGAGCACTGTTTTACTTTTTCAACGCAGAATTGGCTGGAATTGAGATCGGACGCCATGTCGCGTTTGGAGAGCCCCTGATGTGCCTGAACAGTGGAAAGTCCCCAATTCTACCTGAAACCCTAATCCAACAACACCCCTAACCCTAATCCCAACGGTAACCCTAACCACACACCTAACACTGACACACCCCTAATTCTAATCCCAACCCTAATCCCAACCGTAAATGTAATCCTAACCCTAACTTTAGCCCCAACCCTAACCCTAACTTTAGCCCCAACCCTAACCCTAACTTTAGCTCCAACCCTAACCCCAACCCTAGCCCTAACCCTAGCCCCAACCCTAGCCCTAACCCTAGCCCTAACCCTAGCCCCAACCCTAGCCCCAACCCTAGCCCCAACCCTAGCCCCAACCCTAGCCCCAACCCTAGCCCTAGCCCTAACCCTAATGGGAAAATGGAAATAAATACATTTTTTAAATTTTATTATTTTTCCCTAACTGAGGGGGTTGATGAAGGGGGGTTTGATTTACTTTTATAGCGTTTTTTACATCGGATTTTTATGATTGGCAGCTGTCACACACTAAAAGACGCTTTTTTATAGCAAAAAAGTTTTTGCGTCTTCACATTTTGAGACCTATAATTTTTCCATACTTTTGTCCACAGAGTCATCTGAGGTCTTGTTTTTTGCGAGACGAGTTGACGTTTTTATTGGTAACATTTTTGGAAGCGTGACAGTTTTTGATCACTTTTTATTCCGATTTTTGTGAGGCAAAATGACCAAAAACCAGCTATTCATGAATTTCTTTTGGGGGAGGCGCTTATACCGTTCCGCGTTTGGTAAAATTGATAAAGCAGTTTTATTCGTCGGGTCAGTGCGATTACAGCGATATCTCATTTATATCATTTTTTTATGTTTTGGCGCTTTTATACGATAAAAACTATTTTATAGAAAAAATAATTATTTTGGCATCGCTTTATTCTGAGGACTATAGCTTTTTTATTTTTTTTGCTTATGATGCTTTGTGGCGGCTCGTTTTTTGCGGGACAAGATGACGTTTTCAGCGGTACCATGGTTATTTATATCTGTCTTTTTGATCGTGTGTTATTCCACTTTTTGTTTGGCGGTATGATAGTAAAGCGTTGTTTTTTGGCTCATTTTTTTTTCTTACGGTGTTCACTGAAGGGGTTAACTAGTGGGATGCGTTACGGATGCGGCGATACTAAATATGTGTACTTTTATTGTCTTTTTTTTTAAGATAAAGAAATGTATTTATGGGAATATTATTTTTTATTTATTTAGTAATTTATTTATTTATTTATTTATTTATTTTACACATGTAGAAATTTTTTTTTTTTTTACTTTGTCCCAGGGGGGGACATCACAGATCGCCGATCTTACAGTTTGCATAGCACTCTGTAAGATCGGCGATCTCACTCACATCGCTGCAGGCTTACCAGCACCTGCAGTCGACCCGGAAGTACTCCCTGCAGGACCCGGATGCCCCGCGGCCATTTTGGATCCGGGGACTGCAGGGAGAAGATGCTCGGTACAAGGTGAGCACATCACCTTGTACCGATCGTCTCAGGGAAGCCCGCAAGGATCCCTGCGCGATGCTTCCCTGTACCGCCGGCACACCGCGATCATGTTTGATCGCGGTGTGCCGGGGGTTAATGTGCCGGGAGCGATCCGTGACCGCTCCTGGCACATAGTGCCGGATGTCAGCTGCGATAGTCAGCTGACACCCGGTCGCGATCGGCCGCGCTCACGCGCTCGCTATGACGTACTATCCTGTCGGTGGGAATTAAGGCCCACCCCACCTCGACGGGATAGTACGTCATATGGGATTAAGGGGTTAAAAGTGTTTAACCCTTTTAGGGGTCCAAACATTTTTTCATTTTTGAGCTTTAGTTTTATTTTTTCCTTCCCCTACTTTCAAGAGCCATAGCTTTTTCATTTTTCCATTGACCTAGCCACTTGAGGGCTTGTTTTTTGCTGGACAAATTGTAGTTTTGAACCACTCAATCCATTTGTCCATATAATGTATTGAAAAATGTGAGAAAATTCCAAGTGGACTAAAACTGTGAAAAAAAACCACCCCGCAATTCTGACAATAGAATTAGTTTTTAGGGCATTTGTTCTGCAGTAAAAAATTACCTGGTATGAAGGTCAGTACAATTACACTGATACCAAACAAGATTTTTTTATATTTTTGGTTAAACAAATATTCATAACCTTGTAGAAAAGAAGTGTTTGTGTTACTTTTCTCTGAGACCTGTAACTTTTTATTTTTTTTTATTTTTCATTTTTATTTAATATGTTTTTTTTAGATAAATATGACATATGATATAGTTTTGGCATTTAATGGACAGCTTAAGTCACCATATATTTTCAGAGACAAGACTGTCACGGTTCCACCCCTCGGTGTGTCTGAGATGCAGTTACTGACAGCTCGGCCGTCTAATCTGGTACAGGGGCGTGCTGAGCTGTCAGTTTGTTGATTGACAGCTCGACTATCCAATCTGGGACTGGGAGGTGTCAGGTGTCTCCAAGTCTTCATTATCCTAGGCGATTGCCATGCTAATTAACTGAGCTGCTTCTCCCAGAACTCTGCCAGACGCACATTCAGCTAATGAGGTTTGTGCTCCCTATGCCTTGAGTTCTGTATGCTTGATCTTTTGTAGCCTGACCCTCCGTCTGTTTTACCCCTTGTGATCTGATCCGTTATCCTTCCGGTACTCTGACTTCAAAATGTTACCTGTTCACGCTTTTGTCTCTTCCTTCTGTTTTTGATGTTCCCTCCTGGTTCTGACCTTGGTTCATTGACCATTCTGACTCACGGCTTGGCTGTGAGAAGTGAGTAGCGTCACAGAGACTTTTTCAAGTTAACGATACCTAATCTAATTTTTTTGTTACATTTGTCTAGTTTTGAAGGAGGAAAACTTTTATATATGTTTATTTTTTAAAAGCATTATTTAATTTGTACTTTATCTTTTTGTGAGAAGGGACATAAAGTCGCAAACTGGAACCTTCACTGTATAGCGAAATTGCTATTCTTCTATGAAGCCTTATCTGTGACTTGGGCTTCACAGGAGGAATAAGATAGCAGTTATATGGACCTTCCGCCGATCCCACTCATCATGTTGAAGGCGGCCACCGGGAGACCATGCACACGCCCTCTGACAAAAGTGTAATTTAAAAGCCTGTGTCACTAATTGAGAGTGGAATTTAAATGATTAAACTGAAGAAATCAAACCTAGCTCTGGTCACTGCCGTTAGAAGCAGATGCCGATTATGTAACACTACCGGCATCTACCTAGCATGAAGCGAGCTCTTCTCCTGAGCAAGCTGCATTCTATCCTAAGTGAACTAGGTTGAAAATATACATCATAGGTCATGTATACAGTCATGGCCAAAAGCGCTGGCACCCTTGAAATTGTTCCAGAAAATGAAGTATTTCTCCTGGAAAATTATTGCAATTACACATGTTTTGTTATACATGTTATGTTTAATTTCCTTTGTGTGTATTGGAACAGCAAAAATGGGACTGACAAAATTGTTGGCATCTCTTCAAAAGTGTGGGTAAACAACTTTGTCTCAAGCATGTGATGCTTTTTCAAACTCACCTGTGGCAAGTAACAGGTGGAGTCAATACAAAAATCACAGCTGAAACCAGATAAAAAGGGAAGAAGTTGACTCAGTCTTTGCATTGTGTGTCTGTCATAATATGCATGGAGAACAGAAAGAGGAGAAGAGAACTGTCTGAGGATGTGAGAACCAAAATTGTTGAAAAATATCAACAATCTCAAGATTTTAAGCCAATCTCCAGAGATATTGATGTTCCTTTATCGACCATGCACAACATAAATCAAAAAATTTTCTACCCATGGCACTGTAACTAGTCTCCCTGGACATGGATGGCAGAGAAAAATTGATAAAAGGTTGCAACGAAGCATGGTCTGCATGGTAGATAAGCAGTTCCTGTCAAGTTCCAAAGAAATTCAAGCTGCAGGCTCAGGGTGCATCAGTGTCAGTGCATACTATCCATCGACACTTGAAAAAACTAGACTGCAGTTTGCCAAAATGTATGTGAGTAAGCCAAACTTCATCTGGGAAAGTGTCTTGTGGACAGATGCGACCAAGTTAGAGCTTTTTGTTGAAGTATATAATTCTACTGTTTACTGAAAACGGAATAAGGCCTAAAAAGGAAAGACCGCAGTACTTACAGTCAAATATGTCGGAGGTTCAAAGATGTTTTGTTGTTTTGCTGCCTCTGGGTGCCTTAACTGTGTGCAAGACATCATGAAATCTGAAGATTACCAAAGTATTTTGGGTCGCAGTGTAGTACCCATTGTCAGAAAGTTAGGTTTGCTTCCTAGGTCATGGGTGTTCCAGCAGGACAGCGACCCCAAACATACTTCAAGAAGCACCCAGAACCCAGAAAAGGATGAAAACAAAGAGTTAAAGAGTTGTGAACTGGCCAGCAGTTAGTCCCAAACTAAATCCCATTGAACACTTGTGGAGAGATCCTAAATTTGCTGTTGGAAAAAGGCACCCTTCAAATGTGAGACCTAGAGCAGTTTGCAAAAGAGTGGTCCAAAATTCCAGCTTGAGAGGTGTAAGAAACTTGATGATGGTTGTAGAAAGCAATTGATTGCAGTTATTTATTCTGAAGGGTATGTAACCAAATATTAAGTTCAGGGTGCCAACAATTTTGTTCCCCCATTTTGAGGGTTATGTTTGAAATTGTCCAATTTGTCTTTCCCCCCTCTGTTTGTTGTGTTGTTCTAAGACACACAAAGAATATAAACATGTGTATAAAAATACATGTGTAAGTGCAATAATTTTCTGAGGGAAATACTTTGTTTTCTGGAAAAAAATCAAGGGTGCCAACACTTTCGGCCATGACTATATATAGTCATATCTATGTTTAGTCTTTTTAGACAACTTGGCGTGTTCCTCAAGAAGAATCTCATGGAGAAGAGTTGATGACCATGCCCAGTTGGCTGAAAAGACTAGAGTTAGATACAGGATAAAAGAACCATATGTTAGGGATGGAGAAAAGAAGAAAAACAATGCCAGATTAAGGGGAGCAGCGGAATTTGCACAAGGCAAAAAAAATATTGATGGTAAGTGAAAGGTCCACTTTAAATATACAGTAACCTTCACATCATTGTTACGCTGTGTCTCTATAGACTACAAATTTCTGTTCTCCATTTTTGCCCACAAAGAGCAGCACAGACGTTTCATTACATGTACAAGAACATAGACCTTTCTATTCTTCCTTATGAATTGCCAAGGTTGACTAATTATACGATAGTGTTTTTTGACCTGCAGGTATTCCTGTACACTTCAGGATTGCATGTCTTTTCGGCATAGGCCCAAAATGTAATTAACAATGTTTTTCTGCTCTGTAGTTATGCGACTCCCTGCCCAAGAGCCAAATCTCTGTGTGTGACTAGATTTTACTACTTCGAACATCATTAAACAGTGTCAGTCATGTCAGATGTGGGAGATCTGCGGAGCTACTTTAGAAATGTAATAGAAGTATTATCGTTTTCTATTGGATCGGGCATGAGAATCTCCATATTTCTTCCCGTTTTATTGAGCCTGTGCACAAACCGGTGCCGGGATAAAGTGAACTGTGCTGTGAGCTTCTTGTTGGCCATTTCGTATGGTCCTGTATAGCTATTTGCATTGTATACTGCCATGCTGGGACAGGTTTATAAAATAACCCAGCCACCCGTGTTTGCTTTCCTTTTATTACACAGTAACCGCACATATGTTAAACAAAGCAAATGTGTTTAATGCAACCGAAACCAAACTTTTATTGTGCGACAAGACTGTGGCTTTGTGCAGAGTTTTGAGTAACCCTTTCCTCTTTTATGGGTTGCTATAAAAGCATCTTGTGAATGACATAAGAGATCTCATCATAATTCATATTATCAAGTACTTTAAAGACTGCCGCACAATAAAAATAAGCAAAATCAATGATGGCACTTAAAGGAAAAAAGCTGAACATTGTTAAGTGTATCCTATTGTTGATACCTGGCAAGGAATAATGTGCTGGGCAGTTATAATGTCAGACAATGTGCACTGAGTCATCCTGAACTCCTTGAAAACCAACATATAACCTTGAACTAACTTGATATCACATTGTCAAAATCTTACCCGGTGTTTCTCCATGTGCAATCCAGATGAAGTCCCATGATAATCACATAGCGGACCGCGCAAACTATTGGGATCTGCTCTGTTCTTTATGTAAAGAAATAAGTATCAGATGAAATATATAGCACAATAGATTGTATTTATGCAGAGTACAGGGTGGAACATGGCACCTTTCTCTACATGACACATGGTTATCCAGAAGATATGGACCAGGAAAAGATCTCAAAATATAGTGGTTGGTTTATTATTTGACACTACTGGACAACCCCTGTTTAATTCCATGCCCCGTAGGATTTAAAAGCAATTGATGCTCACCCTCCACAGTGGCACTGTTTCAGCAATGCCAGTCCTGCTGTTTGAGGGTGGTGCCATAACATTGTTGTGTCACGTGACCACTGCAGCCAATCGGCGGCAGCTTACTGGCTGTAGTCTTTAGTATTTTGTCAGAGTTGGACATCCAGTGTTATGGCATATTGATGAGCTGCAGCTGATCAATGACCATTGATTGGTTGCAGTGGTCTCACGCCTAGACAGTATCATGGAACCACAGGGCCAACATCACTGGAACAGCACCACTGCAGAACATGAGCATCAATTGCTTTATTTCCTATGGAGCATGAAATTGATTAAGCACAGGTTTTCCAGAAGTGGCCAGCCCCTTTAAATAAAAGGACTTCGGAACACTGCCCGCTGTGCTTTTTTTTTTTTTACTGACTGTTTCAAATCTGCAATATTTCTCTTGATATAATCTGGTGTCATCTCCTGGTTGAAGTATCAGATCCTATTTAATATTTTCTATTCCTTTTGAATACACTTCTGGCTTTTAAAAAAAAAATGCTGTGTGTGAAACCCCCCTTGATTAATTAAACCCCGTATAAAAGATTTTATTGTAAAGAGTTGATAGGTCTAGTTTCTTGTAAAAAGTCACATCGGTCCTGTGAGCAAATGGGCAAACATACAGATTGGATTGGTGCAACCTGTAGTACACTTTGCAAAGCTGGGGCAATTATTACAAAAAATGATCTGAAAGAAGTATTTTGTGAATGCAAATAACATTTTTCATTTTCTGTTTTTGTTAAGGAGAGAAACCTTACATGTGTACCTGGGAAGGATGCACCTGGAAGTTTGCACGCTCTGACGAACTGACAAGGCATTACCGCAAACATACAGGAGTGAAGCCATTTAAATGTGCAGACTGTGATCGCAGTTTCTCCCGTTCAGATCACTTAGCATTGCATCGACGGAGGCACATGCTGGTCTAAGTCAACAGTCCTTCCAAACATGCGGAAAAGCGGGTTCTTTTCTTATTAATCCATTCAGCAGAGCTGAATCCATTTACAGTGTTATGGAAGCAGGATGCCCACAAGTGATAGAATCTAACAGGAAATGCCATGCTTCGCTACTTTCCGAAAAGTCGGCGCCAAGCATGGAATCTCCAGTATATGTCCATACCTCAGAACCAGACACTTTCACCTTGAGGACACTGGCACTTTTTATGGGCCATGACCTGCATCATTTTACACAGCATCTATTGTACATTTCCCTTATATATGGATCTTTTTGAAAGAGTTTCTCCTAATTTTCAAAAATGATGTATCATAGACTGTTTTGAAGATCCTGAAGCGTTCAATTGATTTTTTTTTTTTTTTCTTTCGGGAAATTATCTTTTTTTGTAAAGTAACCATGGAATAGTGGACTATTGACGATAGGTACATGTACAAAGTGACTGACAGGAAGTTCCTTCACCAGAACATGGGATTCTGCAATAACCGCAATGGTAATGAGATGTCCCTCAGAATTTCCATCAAGCAAAGTGGGCATAACAATATCTTACTCCTCCTTTGAATATTCTGATTTTTTTCTCTCTTTCTTTGTTGTCTGTGAGAGTATATCGGCCGGTATCTTAAGTGAAGTACTGTTTGTGTTTGTGAATTGACTTGGCCTTGCCTAAAGCCTTCTTATGTTTCCTCCACATTTCTACATCAATATCCAAAACTATTGCACAGTATTATTCTCTTTTTTCAGAGTGAAAGAACACAATTTGAGGTATTATGGTGGAATTTGGCCCCGTCTTGAATAGGGATATGGCGGGGGGGAATCAGATAGCACAAACTGGAACGGTTGCACTTCTTGCTGCTAATTAGCAATAATGACTGTCTTATATGGATTTACTATAGATCAAGTACTTAATCTGCATTTTTTACCACGTCACGGGAGGCCTTTGTCTAAATATATATTATATTAGCTATTAAAACCCTAACACAAGTTTAAAGGCTGCTCTAGGTAAAATTTGACAATATTAAATGTGAATATAATGTATAGATAAACCATTATCCCATCCTAAGTCGGTTGGAGTCTGGCCTTGAGATCAAATGTATTTTGTAGTTGTTCTACATATCTGAATCTTTTTTTTCTGTAAGAAAAGGGAACATTCACCAGCTTTTTACCTAAGGAGCAATGTGTCATTTGCTTCGCGACGGCATCATTATTATTCATCACTTTGCTCGTTATCTGTAATGGCTTTATGTTGAGTGAGAAAGCAAGCAAGCAATATAGGATCTGAGTAAACTGATGCCTAAAATGTGATCTATACCAGTATTAATTGCAAATAAATGCATGATGGTGATTCTATGCATTGAGATCTATTTTTACTACTCTATAGCTATATACTATCAGTGAATACCATATCATAAATGCTCTGTTTCGCACTAAACTGAAGTTTGTATTCTTCTACAATATTAAGCACACTCGTTTCTACTTATAGTATTGTTTTAGCGTTAAGCAATATGGTGGCCTCAGTTATTAAATCTCTATTACTGACAACCACATAATGGCCCATGCCAGTACCGATGGCTGTGTCATCGCCGAACGTATTCTCGGGGCAAGCTAGTTATATGTTCGAACCCAACGGCTCCATTACACAGAGGAAGGGAAAGGGATAAGATCCTAGGAAACAAATAATTGACGTAAACCAGTAAAAAGTCGTAAGCATGTACAGTAAATGTGGGTATATACAACTTTACAACTTGTTCTATGACTGATGGGGTACATGTGCTATAAGGTTTGTTTAGTGTGACTATTTTTTCCCTTGTGTTTAGTGACGTTCCTGAGATGAAGTTTTTGTGTTTTATGTTTTTATGCCTCTTGATATTATCTGTATTTCAAAATGACAAAGACAAAAAAAGTACCGTAACCTTTTTTTTTTTTTTTAAAGTATTTGCACACAGTGTATAACTAACCAGCTATGATTTCTAACAATGGCAAAACAACCCTTTTCTTTCAAAGGTGTCCTTAAAAAAAAGACGTAGCAGAGCTGAGCTTGCCATTTTAAATTATGGGGACCTTTTAAAAAAAACGAAAACGTAGTGGATGATATTTTAGGGGAAATAGAAAATGATGACAGTACAATTTGTCTGAACTCTGTATCCAAAAAAGTCCTTTTACAAGGTACGTCATGTTTTGTAGTGCAAACTTCTGTGAGCAGGCAAACGCCAAGTGCAACGTAGAATACATTGTGGAAGCGTAAATTTGTTTTAAGAATATCCATAAAGTTTGCACCAGATATGCATAGCGGCTGTAATTTGCTGAAATAAAATATGAGCCGAACAGTTAGACATGCAGCGGGTGCTACTATTGCCCGTTATCAAAATGCAATATGTCCTATAGCTCAGTGATTGATTTCTGGTATATAATACTCAAATATGCACCAAACATGTATTTCATCAATGAAGGATTTGCGCAGATGAAAAAAAATATTTTTTTAATAAATTTTCCCTATAGTCTACAATGATGAACTCAGCTCTTCTGCATCAGTAGGAGGAAGAATGAATCCACTGATTATCAGTTGCTTTCTGTAAGGGCACAGAGAATACAAGACTTTGTATTAAAACTTTAGTATAAAATCTTCTAATATTTAAGCAAATAAAGCACAAGATATTATTTTAGAAACTATAGGAAATGTTTTATGGAATATTGTTCAGTATTGATAACTGTTTGTGAAAACATTTTTACTGTTTTCTTTTTTATTATCCATTTTAATAATCGTGAACGATCCAGTAAATAAAGCATACCCGGTACTGTAATTGTTGTATGGGATAGCCTGTTATATGTTCAGTTTATACACATATAACATATATGTTATATGTTCAGTTTATACACAAGGTGGAGTATGACTCCCATGAATTATGTGCAGAATCCAGCATAGGTGTTATATAATATAAAGATCCCTTTTATCGTTGCATTATATCCCTGATGACCACTCTTCTGGTCTTGTCCTTGGGGAACGTTATGTGCACAAATCATGAACTCTGCTGTATCTGCCTCATGGTGTGAGACATCACTGATCACAGCATTGGGAGTTCTGTCCTCGCGGAGGAAGGAAGCAGTCACTGAGGATTTTGCATCTAGCTGTAATTACATCTCCTTACAGAAATAAGTAAAAAGTTCTGATGAATTTTAGAACTTTTAATGTTGAGTAGTATACAGTCCTAAGTATTATAGAAGATTTCCATCCTAGAATATGATATACTGCCAGGATAAGGTATAACATAAAGAATGGGGTGTTGTCCAACCACTGAACTACTATCAGTCATTGAACTTCTTGACCTAAGAAATGAAGCTATTTCTTCTGCACAGTAATATCCCAATTAGAGATGAGCACATTTATATGAGTTATATTGTATTCTACTTGAATACAAAAAAAAATTAAAATAACAGTTTTTATAAATTCAATTCACGCAAACTCAGCAAAATGGCAGATGGCTTGCAGCCATTTTGCTCAACTGTAGACCACTGGTCAGTTTTTTTAAACTTGTGCCCACTTCACTGCCCTCCTGTCGGCTACCCACTGTCCGGTCCTTAGAGGCTCCTCTTCTTTCCTCCACTATGATGCACATTTCCTCTCTTGTTTATTCCAGTCCTGGACTTCTGGCCGTGACCTGGCTTCCGAGTTCACTGCACATCAAGACATCACAGATGTGGAACACTCAGTGATCTCCGAGGCCTGTTTCTGGCTGGAAGTCCCGGCCTAGATTGAACAGGTCTAAGATGTGTCAGCGGAAAGTAGAGGACTACATTGCAGGCAGCGCTGCCTGCCATCCAAACCTCAGGAGCTACCTCATTTTGCCATCATAGCTCCAACCCATTCACTAATGGCCAACACTTCTGGACATGACCAGGCCTTGGCGGTTACTGCATGCTCCATGTCAAATGTGGAGTGATTGTCAAGGCGTGGTTGCAACCAGAAGTCCTGGCCATGTAGGAGCAGGCTTGCAATGTGGGAAAGAAGAGGCATCTCTGAGGACCAGATGATGGGACGAGAGCAGCAGGGGGGCCAGACAGGTGAGCGATGAAATGAGGGTTTTCCTTTTTTTACGTATTATTTTTATTATGCTCTGGGGTCTTGATAAACCCAGAACATTATAAGGGGCATTAAATTTGCAAAGAATAACTTGGCTGAAAATCAAACTTGCTAGGAAAATCCACATGTGTTTTCTCAGATCCTCTCATCTCTAAACCCCATTCATCTGCTGTGCAGGGATTTGCAACACATTCCCATTAATGTAAATGGTCCCTGCACAGTGATACTCTGGGAATGTCATAGTATAGTGAAAAACTAAGAAGGAACCCCAATTTACTCTGACAATAAATATATTTGCGGTTGAACCTCAAGATCAAAAAATGATCCCGTATCTTATACTTGCGATATTGGAAAAGCCTTTAAGCTCAAGTACAGTTGTGAAATGCAAACTCAATTAATTGACAGTCTGTGTTGCAATATGTGATAATTGTCTACTTTTGGTAGAAATTCTCATATCCTTTTACAGTAAAACAATTCCAGATTTGGAAATCAAACACATGCAACAACATATGTTTGTGATAGAAGCCTATTGACCAGAAAGCCTGGCTACAGATATTTAGCCCACACAGGACAACTCCCAGTATGAAGGAAGACTGTAACTGCAAGTTGATATATGGTGTGTGGGTGGAATATCTCTCTGGGGACAACTAATTTATACAATTTTTAACAACTGCATAAAAAACATTAACATCCATATCTAGATTATGTGGAAATAAGAACACAGGATGCACGAAGAGTTAAATTACTGGGTATGTGTGATATTGGTGGGCCTATCTGATAACATTGGTGGAAAGCACATAGATGATCAATTATATTAATGAAAAGCACATTTTTTATGATCCTCATCTTCTCCTCCATTGTGCAGTGCACTTAAGCACTAGATCTTCTCCTTCATATATCTTCATCAGTGCATTAATAATAAAAAGGCAAAAGGTCATACTGCTTGACTTGGAGGATTAACTGAGATTACAATCAAAGAATCCTGATGTATGATCTTTTTGTATAGAAATATGATTTATATGTATTAACGTAACCCCAGAATAGAATATCTGCCTACTTTCCAGCTTGTATTTTCATAGCAGTAAGTGTATTAGGTACCAGCAGAGCACTGTACTGCGAACACTTTAAGTACTCTTTTAGCATTAGTATTGACTATGTCATTGCCACATTTTACTGCCTTGGGGTTAAAACAATGGTACTTTATATAGTGAATGGTCTGATGGTACAGTATCTACAATATTGACAGTCCTTGATTTGTCACAATTTTATCCTAGTTTGTCACTAAACCATAAATCTGATGAAACTTTGTTTAGTGTTAGATTTAAACAGTATATTTTTAATAGTTCCCCTTAACTTAGATAAGGGATATCTAGTAAAAGAAAAAAAAAAAATTCCAAACAAATGGTTAAATTAAATAAGAAAAATGATTGACCTCCGTTTTTTTCTCTACAGCATTTTTCTGCATGATCTTGAAACATTGATGTAGAAATCCCACGGAGTACAAAAGATTCAGAGAGAACCTGTATGCATGATTATGTAATGTAAAGAACAGACAATTCTGTGATAGAGCTGTAATACTGATTCAATTCAGTTCTTTGATGAAGAAATGCACTTTGTGTTTCTTCTTTAATCACCATTTGAAGTTTTCTACTAATTTGGTTTTGGTGTACAGGGGCTGGACTGTGCACTTCATCTTCTCCTCCCTGTCTGTGAATTCCTAGTCCCTCCACCTGAGATAGCAGGTCATTCAAGGACGAAAGGCAGGCAAAGGGGCAAGGAATCACAGACAGGGAGGAGATGGTCCAGTGCACAGTCCAGCCCTTGTACACCAAAATCAAATTAGCAGAAAACATCAATTGGTGACTAAAGAGGTGCAATAAAGCTAATTTTTTCACCAATGGTATAAATTTAATCTGTATTCCAGCGCCATTACAGCCGTATCATTACTTTCCATTACAAAATCGTGCTGACAGGTTCTCTTTAATCTCCTGTTTGATTGGTTCATTTTATGGCCAGCTAAAGCCACAAGGGGGCAAACAAGGTACAGTAGGGAGACTTCTGCTGCAGTCAGTTGTCTTACAACCACACACAGGACAGTGAGCAGTGGGAATGGGGGATGTGTAATCCCCTGTGAGACACAGAAGATTTATGTATACATCCCTCAGTTCTAATTGTATTTTGAGCCAAATTAGTATTAAAAAACTGAAGATAAAAGGAGAAATCGCTGGGATACTTTTACATTTTTTGTTCATATTTTGTATTCTTTAAATAGTATGTATATTTTACTAACAAAAAAAGAAGCACATTCTCTAAAAACAATTTGCTTGGGTAATGACTGAATCTTTAAAGTTGGAAAAGAATATTTTATTGACTTAACATTAGCCATTTGCTTTTGCTAAGTTTCCTGATTACAATAGGCACTGTTACTGATTTATAGACATAATAGTCTAGTAGATGCACCTTTTAATAACAAACCAATAAAAAAGCATCATCATTGTTAACTGCTTTATAACTGGTTTATGTGCAAAAATAATTAATATAATTTAGCACTTTAAATATTTAATGAAGAATCCCCTTCCAATGGTTTTGCTTGTCACATTTTTTTTTCCCTTTATTGTCAACTGACTTCTCCTGGTATTTTATTTCCGCCATATTCGTCTTAGGAATGCTTTCAAACTATATACAGATTTCTGTCATTGGCAGGAGAAATATTTTGACAAATATGACTTGTATGTCATCCGTTGCTCCCGTAAGTAATTGTTCAGAGTGCGCACTGTATAGGCAAACGTTGGTCTACAGGAATTTATGTCAATGATTAGCTACTAGTCAAACTGGATTGGCCTGATCTGTTGAATGTAGATAGTTGATACCGTATTACTTTGTTCTAAAAAAGTCAACCATTTTTACAAACTTTAAACTTTCTTCTTTGAAGTCCTTATACATGGTAAACCCTGAAGAAAAGTATTACTTATAGTGACCTACAATAATGCAGTGCTATAGTAAATGATGTACTGTGTGCTTATGTGTGGTTTCTTAACAAGCTGACTTTAATTTTACATTTGTTTCTTTTGAAAAGTGTTAAGTTATTGTACTAAACTTTTCACTTCCTAACAGTTTAAACTATAGAACTAACATTGCTGTCTTAACACACCAGGAAAAAATAAGTTTTAGGGTAATCTTGGGACATTTTATATGTACTAGTTAGTTATTAAGGACTGTAGAGCGTTGTCTGCAATGGAAATGGTGCAATAATATAAGCTAGTTGCTCAATGAAATGGTAAAAGTTAGAGTATCTCTGTTAGTAGGGATCTATGATATAACTGTGAGGAATTGCCTAATAGGTGTTAGAAGAATAGAATTCTGTTACTGTAGATGCAATTTTTTTATGAGATCATTAGCCCAGAATTTTTGCAGTTAGCCACTAATAGAAATTAATTCTAGAAAGAAAAATGTAAATAAAAAAAAAGAAAAAGTATGACAGTAACAAGCATGCTTATGGTCGCATATAAGGAGACAGTTGTATAAAAATTTGGGAAATAACCACAAAATAGTTCAGTTGAGCAAATCTCATCATGACCAATTAATGTATTAATGTTCATTTTCGAAAGTGGCTCCAGTAGCAATGCAACTTCAGTAATAGTGAATATGTGCAAATTACTCATTATTTGATAATGTGCCACTAACAAAAATGACTCGGTTATTAATCTAATATTACATTGTGACAGTGGATATGAAGAATTATAATTATTGGAATGAGAATATTTTGATAGAAATGACTTTACGATTTTTGAAAATTTTGAATATCATGGTTCATTGACATGACAATAGACAAAGCACCAAAACTACTTTTGCAATTAAGTCAATTTAATAAATGCTAAAGGAATACTTGGAAACAGATTACAGGCTTCACTTAAAAGATTACTAGAATTTTTTATTGAGGGTATAAAATTATTTAACTATGTGCTTTCCCTTCCGATAATGCCTTAGCACGTGTTCTTCCCTCCAGATCATAACCTTGTATGTTCTTTTAAGATCATGTCCATGTACTTTCTACTTAGCAAATAATTGTCATGCTTGGTAACCTTCAACATCAATAACCTAGTAACTTCTCTCGCTGTTGATTCCTAGTATGCCCCAAGTCCTAGGTTCTCAGCCTGTGGCACATACACCCTTGTACTTCATGGCATGCCTGGAGAGGGTACTTGCACTGTTTTCATGGAATGCTTCTCTAATGGGCGGCACAAAGTCTTGGTACTTTGACTTTTTTGACTAGAAGGTTCTTAGCTTAGACACATTAGGTCACACTTTAGTACCTTTTTTGTAGTGTTTCTTAACCAGGGTGCTGTGGCACCCTGACTGCCTTTGAAATTCCCCAGGAGTCCTGCTACAGTCTGAAATTACCCCTGACTGCCTTTTGTACAGGCACTAGCCTTAGTGGAATTATTAGAGAATGCACAGATGGGATTTGGAGCAAAATCGGTGTTAGAAATATCCAAAACTATGTTTGATTTTAAACAATTTCGGAAATCTGTGGGTAAGGCCCGGATGTTTTCAGAAAAAATAGTCTACGTGAGTTTTTCATGAACAAACGGTCTATGTAATAACATGGACATGTGAACAGCCCGATAGACAATAATGGATGCTTGTTGTATCTAAGAAAAACGGAGATAGAACACATACGTGTAACATGGATGTCTGAATGATGTTTATGTCTTCGTAGAAAGGAATAAAGTGAGACGGATTTTTCCCATATTCTGTAGATAAATGAGTAAATGCTAAGACCTAAGCAACTAGTCCTAATCTTGCAAACTAGAACAAATTATGTGTGTTTTTTATTTTTCCTCTAGTGATGGGTACACTTATTCCTCCCACTGATAAAATCTTTGATCTGGAAATAAATCTCTGGATCTCTTGGTGCTTAATGTCGAAATGGGCATTTTCGCATAAAACTTGTGCAACTTGACACTTTGTTATACCAGTAACATAAGATAAAGTCTTCTTCTAGTTTAATAGCCACATTTTAGGAGACTGTATTTTCAAGACTGTACCAACAATGGGAGTAAAAAAGATAACTTTATACAGTACCTGTAGATATTTATTCAGTAACTGACAAAAAATAAATTTATTAAAATTCCATATACTATACTTATACATGTTTATAAAAGTGATCAATATATACTTAAAATAATATATAATATAAAAAAACCCTACCAAAGGTTAAACATTGACATAAGAAGACAACAATTGGTATTTGTGTTATTAGTAAGATAAAATTTTGCCGTTAAACAAAGCATTTTTTTATGTACACGTCTACTAGTATTGCAGTCATCAGATCTGTCATCCCTTTTGTAACATGTATGTGGACAACATGACAAACGACAGCAAACTAAAAATAAATCTATAAAAAGCTATTCTCTTATAATGTAAGGCTTTTAACTCCCGCTACAGTGGAAATCACCTAAGTTTTGACCCCTTGGTTTTCTCTGCTCATCATTGTTAAGTAGAATTTAGGCAACACCTTTGCTCTAAGTTAATAATATGATGTAAGTGTTGTTCTTGTATTTATGTAAAGTGTATGTATTGTAAATAGAATAAGACTTTTTTCTTTTACTGTACTATGGTGATTTTGCCCTATGTCACTGTAAAAGGGACACCTATTAAAATTCTGTCAGGGGATGAAAATTCCAGTCTCTACTCGGAGACTTTGAAGAACAAGTGTTATCGTTTTACATAGTGTCTCAGACCTATTTTGTTGGTGCTTTGCATTTCTGTATTCAACTTTCCTATGGATTGAGCTGTGAACTGAAATCTAGTTTAAACACTTTAAATGTATGCATTTGTATAATTATTTGAATGGAGGCATGAAGGTAAAACATCATTTTGTATTGAATAAAATAACTTCTCTGAAGGATTTCATTGCATTTTTATGTACACTTGTGGATGTGATACATATATATGATACCAACTTTCCATTCTGTATCTATAACCAGAGATTAAAAAAAAAAAAAAAAAACGAACAAGTGGCACTCACCACCAATGAAAAATAATACATACAGTGGGTACAGGAAGTATTCAGACCCCTTTAAATTGTTCACTCTGTTTCATTGCAGCCATTTGGTAAATTCAAAAAAGTTCATTTTTTTCTTATTAATGTACACTCTGCACCCCATCTTGCCTGAAAAACCCAGAGAAATGTAAAAATGTTTGCAAATGTATTAAAAAAGAAAAACTGAAATATCACATGGTCATAAATATTCAGACCCTTTGCTCAGTATTGAGTAGAAGCACCCTTTTGAGCTAGTACAGCCATGAGTCTTCTTGGGAATGATGCAACAAGTTTTTCACACCTGGATTTGGGGATCCTCTGCCATTCTTCCTTGCTGATCCTCTCCAGTGTTGTCAGGTTCAATGGTGAACATTGGTGCACAGGCATTTTCAGGTCTCTCCAGAGAGGCTCAATTGGGTTTAGGTCAGGGCCCTAGCTGGGCCAGGCAAGAATGCCACTTCTTTGTTATTTTAGCTTTGTGCTTAGGGTCATTGTCTTGTTGGAAGGTGAACCTTCAACCAAGTTTGAGGTCCAGAGCACTCTGGAAGAGGTTTTCATTCAGGATATCTCTGTACTTGGCCGCATTCATTTTTCCTTCAATGGGAACCAGTCTTCCTGTCCCTGCAGCAGAAAAACACCCAAATAGCATGATGCTGCCACCACCATGTTTCACTGTTGGGATTGTATTGGGCAGGTGATGAGCAGTGCCTGGTTTTCTCCTCACATACCGCTTAGAATTATCACCAAAAATGTCTATCTTCATCTTATCAGACCAGAGAATCTTATTTTTCATAGTCTGGGAGTCCTTCATGTATTTTTTTTAGCAAACTCTATGCTGGCTTGTTATGTCTTGCACTGAGGAAAGGCTTCCGTTGGGCCACTCTCCCATAAAGGCCCGATGGAGGACTGCAGTGATAGTTGACTTTGTGGAACTTTCTCCCATCTCCCTACTGCATCTCTGAACCTCAGCCACAGTGATCTTGGGGTTTTTATTTACCTCTCTCATCAAGGCTCTTCTCCCACGATTGTTCAGTTTGGCTGGACGGCTAGGTCTAGGAAGTCTTCTGGTTTTCCCAAACATTTTCCATTTAAGGATTATGGAGACCACTGTGCTCTTAGGAACCTTGAGTACTGCAGAAATTCTTTTGCAACCTTGGCCAGATCTGTGCCTTGCCACAATTCTGTCTCTGAGCTCCTTGGACAGTTCCTTTGACCTCATGATTCTCATTTGGTCTGACACTGTGAACTGTGAGGTCTTATATAGACAGGAGTGTGCCTTTCCAAATCAAGTCATATCAGTTTAATTAAACACAGCTGGACTCCAATGAAGGAGTAGAACCATCTCAAGGAAGATCACAAGGAAATGGACAGCATGTGACTTAAATATGGGTGTCTGAGCAAAGGGTCTGAAAACTTATGACCATATGATATTTCAGTTTTTCTTTTTTAATAAATATGCAAACATTTCTACATTTGTTTTTTTCAGTCAAGATGGGGTGCAGAGTATCCATTAATGAGAAACAAAAGAACTTTTTGAATTTACCAAATGGGTGCAATGAAACAGAGTGAAAAATTTAAAGAGGTCTGAATAGTTTCCAAACCCACTGTATGATTACAAATGAAAAGTAATACATTTTAAATTTCAATTAGTTTCATCTACAAGCTTTCATAGGCCATGATATGAAGGAACCCCTTTAGGAAAGCCATGGTCAGGGCCCAGCATAGAATGGTTGGTTGATCAACCCAACCCTATACACTCAACAGCACTAAACACATTGATAAAATTTCATATCTTTCAGATTTTATGTATTTACTATGGAAAACTTCATATATGTGGTACAGAAAACATGTTTTTAACCTACTTTTAAAATGTGTACCCTTATATATGTGTAAAATGTGCAAGAGAAGAAACACTCCCTGAAGATGTTATTATTGATGTGAAATATTAAATTAATGCATTCCTCATGTGTTGATGCTTCATACAACTGTTAGGCTATGTGCACACGTTCAGGATTTCTCGCAGAAAATTCCTGAGTAAAACCTGAAATTTTCTGCAAGAAATCTGCATGTGTTTTTGCCGCGTTTTTGATGCGTTTTTTTCCAGACATTTCCCAATGCATGTTGTAGTGGGAAATCCGCAAAAAAACACGCAAAATTAATGAACATGCTGCGTTTTTTACCGCGATGCGTTTTTTTCGCGGAAAAAAACGCATCGTGTGCACAAAACATGCGGAATTCATTCTAAATGATGGGATGCTTAACCCCTTTACTCCCAAGGGTGGTTTGCACGTCAATGACCACGCCAATTTTTACAATTCTGACCACTGTCCCTTTATGAGGTTATAACTCTGGAACGCTTCAATGGATCCTGGTGATTCTGACATTCTTTTCTGGTGACATATTGTACTTCATGATAGTGGTAAAATTTCTTTGATAATACCTGCGTTTATTTGTGAAAAAAACTGAAATTTGGCGAAAATTTTGAAAATTTCGCAATTTTCCAACTTTGAATTTTTATGCAATTAAATCACAGAGCTATGTCACACAAAATACTTAATAAGTAACATTTCCCACATGTCTACTTTACATCAGCACAATTTTGGAACCAAAATTTTTTTTTTAGGGAGTTATAAGGGTTAAAAGTTGACCAGCAATTTCTCATTTTTACAACACCATTTTTTTTTAGGGACCACATCTCATTTGAAGTCGTTTTGAGGGGTCTATATGATATAAAATACCCAAGTGTGGCACCATTCTAAAAACTGCACCCCTCAAAGGTGCTCAAAACCACATTCAAGAAGTTTATTAACCCTTCAGGTGTTTCACAGGAATTTTTGGAATGTTTAAATAAAAATGAGCATTTAACTTTCAGCTCCAATTTGTTTTATTTTACCAAGGGTAACAGGAGAAAATGGACCCCAAAAGTTGTTGTACAATTTGTCCTGAGTACACTGATACCCCATATGTGGCGGTAAACCACTGTTTGGGCGCATGGGAGAGCTCGGAAGGGAAGGAGCACCATTTGACTTTTCAATGCAAAATTGACAGGAAATGAGATGGGACGCCATGTTGCGTTTGGAGAGCCACTGATGTGCCTAAACATTGAAACCTCCCACAAGTGACACCATTTTGGAAAGTAGACCCCCTTAGGAACTTATCTGGATGTGTGGTGAGCACTTTGACCCACCAAGGGCTTCACAGAAGTTTATAACGCAGAGCCGTGCAAATAAAAAATATTTTTTTTTCCACAAAAATTATATCTTAGCCCCCAGTTTTGTATTTTTCCAAGGGTAACAGGAAAAATTGGACCCTAAATGTTGTTGTCCAATTTGTCCTGAGTACGCTGATACCCGATATGTGGGGGGGAACCACCGTTTGGGCACATGGGAGGGCTCGGAAGGGAAGGAGCATAATTTGGAATGCAGACTTAGGTGGATTGGTCTGCAGGCGTCACATTGCGTTTGCAGAGCCCCTAATGTACCTAAACAGTAGAAACCCCCACAAGTGACCCCATATTGGAAACTAGACCCCTCAAGGAACTTATCTAGATGTGTTGTGAGAACTTTGAACCCCCAAGTGTTTCACTACAGTTTATAACGCAGAGCCGTGAAAATAAAAAATCCTTTTTTTTCCCACAAAAATTATTTTTTAGCCCCCAGTTTTGTATTTTCCCAAGGGTAACAGGAGAAATTGGACCCCAAAATTTGTTGTCCAATTTGTCCTGAGTACGCTGATACCCGATATGTTGGGGTAAACCCCTGTTTGGGCACACGGGAGAGCTCGGAAGGAAAGGAGCACTGTTTAACTTCTTCAACGCAGAATTGGCTGGAATTGAGATCGGACGCCATGTCGCGTTTGGAGAGCCCCTGATGTGCCTAAACAGTGGAAACCCCCCAATTATAACTGAAACCCTAATGCAAACACACCCCTAACCCTAATCCCAACGGTAACCCTAGCCACACCTCTAACCCAGACACACCCCTATGTTATGAACTGGTGATTCAGAACCACAATGGACCTGGTGATTAAGAGCACACAAAATGACCAGATAGTTACTAATAACATAGGACGAGCTCTGAGATGTGGGAACTCTGCTGACCGCAATCCCTAATCCTATCACACCACACTAGAGGTAGCCGTGGAGCGCTCCTGACCAGACCTAGGCGCCTCGGGCACAGCCTGAGAAACTAGCTAGCCCTGAAGATAGAAAGATAAGCCTACCTTGCCTCAGAGAAATTCCCCAAAGGAAAAGGCAGCCCCCCACATATAATGACTGTGAGTAAAGATGAAAATACAAACACAGAGATGAAATAGATTTTAGCAAAGTGAGGCCCGACTTACTGAATAGACCGAGGATAGGAAAGATAGCTTTGCGGTCAGCACAAAAACCTACAAACAACCACGCAGAGGGCGCAAAAAGACCCTCCGCACCGACTAACGGTACGGAGGTGCTCCCTCTGCGTCCCAGAGCTTCCAGCAAGCAAGACAAACCAATAAAGCAAGCTGGACAGAAAAAATAGCAAACAAAAGTAACACAAGCAGAACTTAGCTTATGCAGGGCAGACAGGCCACAAGAACGATCCAGGAAAGATCAAGACCAATACTGGAACATTGACTGGAGGCCATGAACAAAGAACTAGGTGGAGTTAAATAGAGCAGCACCTAACGACTTAACCTCGTCACCTGAGGAAGGAAACTCAGAAGCCGCAGCCCCACTCACATCCACCAGAGGAAGCTCATAGATGGAACCAGCCGAAGTACCACTCATGACCACAGGAGGGAGCTTGACCACAGAATTCACAACAGTACCCCCCCCTTGAGGAGGGGTCACCGAACCCTCACCAGAGCCCCCAGGCCGACCAGGATGAGCCAAATGAAAGGCACGAACCAGATCGGCAGCATGAACATCAGAGGCAAAGACCCAGGAATTATCTTCCTGACCATAACCCTTCCACTTAACCAGGTACTGGAGTTTCCGTCTCGAAATACGAGTATCCAAAATCTTCTCCACTATATACTCCAACTCCCCCTCAACCAAAACCGGGGCAGGAGGATCAACGGATGGAACCACAGGTGCCACGTATCTCCGCAACAATGACCTATGGAATACATTATGGATGGAAAAAGAAGCTGGAAGGGTCAAACGAAAAGACACAGGATTAAGAACCTCAGAAATCCTATATGGACCAATGAAACGAGGCTTAAACTTAGGAGAGGAAACTTTCATAGGAATATAACGAGACGACAACCAAACCAAATCCCCAACATGAAGTCGGGGACCCACACAGCGCCTGCGGTTAGCAAAACGTTGAGCCTTCTCCTGGGACAATGTCAAATTGTCCACTACATGAGTCCAATTCTGCTGCAACCTATCCACCACAGTATCCACACCAGGACAGTCTGAAGACTCAACCTGCCCTGAAGAGAAACGAGGATGGAAACCAGAATTGCAGAAAAACGGCGAAACCAAAGTAGCCGAGCTGGCCCGATTATTAAGGGCGAACTCAGCCAAAGGCAAAAAGGACACCCAATCATCCTGATCAGCAGAAACAAAACATCTCATATATGTTTCCAAGGTCTGATTGGTTCGTTCAGTTTGGCCATTTGTCTGAGGATGGAAAGCCGAGGAAAAAGACAAATCAATGCCCATCCTAGCACAAAAGGCTCGCCAAAACCTCGAAACAAACTGGGAACCTCTGTCCGAAACGATGTTCTCCGGAATGCCATGTAAACGAACCACATGTTGGAAAAACAATGGCACCAAATCAGAGGAGGAAGGCAATTTAGACAAGGGCACCAAATGGACCATCTTTAAGAAGCGATCACAAACCACCCAAATGACCGACATCTTTTGAGAGATGGGGAGATCCGAAATAAAATCCATAGAGATATTTGTCCAGGGCCTCTTCGGGATCGGCAAGGGCAAAAGCAACCCACTGGCAAGAGAACAGCAGGGCATAGCCCGAGCACAAATCCCACAGGACTGCACAAACAAACGCACATCCCGCGACAGAGACGGCCACCAAAAGGATCTAGCCACCAAATCTCTGGTACCAAAGATTCCAGGATGACCAGCCAACACCGAACAATGAACCTCAGAGATAACTCTACTCGTCCATTTATCAAGGACAAACAGTTTCTCCGCTGGGCAACGGTCAGGTCTATTAGCCTGAAATTTTTGCAGCACCCGCCGCAAATTAGGGGAGATGGCAGACAAAATTACCCCCTCTTTGAGAATACCCGCCGGCTCAGGCAAACCCGGAGAGTCGGGCACAAAACTCCTAGACAGGGCATCCGCCTTCACATTTTTAGAGCCCGGAAGGTACGAAACCACAAAGTCAAAACGGGAGAAAAACAGCGACCAACGAGCCTGTCTAGGATTCAACCGTTTGGCAGACTCGAGATAAGTCAAGTTCTTGTGATCAGTCAAGACCACCACGCGATCCTTAGCTCCTTCAAGCCAATGACGCCACTCCTCGAATGCCCACTTCATGGCCAGCAACTCTCGATTACCAACATCATAATTACGCTCAGCAGGCGAAAACTTCCTGGAAAAGAAGGCACATGGTTTCATCACCGAGCCATCAGAACTTCTTTGCGACAAAACAGCCCCTGCTCCAATCTCAGAAGCATCAACCTCGACCTGGAACGGGAGCGAAACATCTGGCTGGCACAACACAGGGGCAGAAGAAAAACGACGCTTCAACTCCTGAAAAGCTTCCACAGCAGCAGTAGACCAATTGACTACATCAGCACCCTTCTTAGTTAAATCAGTCAACGGTTTAGCAATACTAGAAAAATTATTGATGAAGCGACGATAATAATTAGCAAAGCCCAGGAACTTTTGCAGACTCTTCAGAGATGTCGGCTGAGTCCAATCATAAATGGCCTGAACTTTAACAGGGTCCATCTCGATAGTAGAAGGGGAAAAAATGAAACCCAAAAATGAAACCTTCTGAACACCAAAGAGACACTTTGACCCCTTCACAAACAAAGAATTTGCATGCAGGACCTGGAACACCATTCTAACCTGCTTCACGTGAGACTCCCAATCATCCGAGAAGACCAAAATATCATCCAAGTATACAATCAGGAATTTATCCAGGTACTCTCAGAAGATGTCATGCATAAAGGACTGAAATACTGATGGAGCATTGGAAAGCCCGAATGGCATAACCAGGTACTCAAAATGGCCCTCGGGCGTATTAAATGCTGTTTTCCATTCATCGCCCTGTTTAATACGCACAAGATTATACGCACCACGAAGATCTATCTTGGTGAACCAACTAGCCCCCTTAATCCGAGCAAACAAATCAGACAGCAGCGGCAAGGGGTACTGAAATTTGACTGTGATTTTATTTAGAAGGCGGTAATCAATACAAGGTCTCAGCGAACCATCCTTCTTGGCCACAAAAAAGAACCCTGCTCCCAATGGCGACGACGACGGGCGAATATGACCCATCTCCAAGGATTCCTTTCCGTAACTCCGCATAGCGGCGTGCTCAGGCACAGACAAATTAAACAGTTGACCTTTAGGAAACTTACTACCAGGAATCAAATCGATAGCACAATCGCAATCCCTATGCGGAGGTAGGGCACTGGACTTGGGCTCATCAAATACATCCCGGTAATCCGACAAGAACTCTGGGACCTCAGAAGGGGTGGATGATGAAATAGACAGAAATGGAACATCACCATGTACCCCCTGACAACCGCAGCTGGACACAGACATTGATTTCCAATCCAATACTGGGTTATGGACTTGTAGCCATGGCAACCCCAACACGACCACATCATGCAGATTAAGCAACACCAAAAAGCGAATATCCTCCTGATGCGCAGGAGCCATGCACATGGTCAGTTGGGTCCAGTACTGAGGCTTATTCTTGGCCAAAGGCGTAGCATCAATTCCTCTCAATGGAATAGGATACTGCAAGGGCTCCAAGAAAAACCCACAGCGCCTTTCAAACTCCAAGTCCATCAAATTCAGGGCAGCGCCTGAATCCACAAATGCCATGATAGAATAGGATGACAAAGAGCAGATCAAAGTAACGGACAAAAGAAATTTCGACTGTACCGTACCAATGGTGGCAGACCTAGCGAACCGCTTAGTGCGCTTAGGACAATCGGAGATAGCATGAGTGGAATCACCACAGTAAAAACACAGCCCATTCCGTCGTCTGTGTTCTTGCCGTTCAGCTCTGGTCAAAGTCCTATCACATTGCATAGGCTCAGGTTTGTACTCAGATAATACCGCCAAATGGTGCACAGTTTTACGCTCACGCAAGCGTCGATCGGTCTGAATGGCCAAAGACATAGACTCATTCAGGCCAGCAGGCATAGGAAATCCCACCATGACATCCTTAAGGGCTTCAGAGAGACCCTTTCTGAAAATTGCTGCCAGCGCACATTCATTCCATTGAGTGAGCACAGACCACTTCCTAAACTTCTGACAATATATCTCTACCTCATCCTGACCCTGACACAGCCAGCAAATTTTTCTCTGCCTGATCCACTGAATTAGGTTCATCATAAAGCAATCCGAGCGCCAGAAAAAACGCATCAATATTACATAATGCAGGATCTCCTGGCGCAAGGGAAAATGCCCAGTCTTGAGGGTCGCCACGTAATAAAGAAATAATGATCTTAACTTGTTGAACTGGGTCACCAGAGGAGCGGGGTTTCAAAGCCAGAAACAGTTTACAATTATTTTTAAAACTCAGAAACTTAGCTCTATCTCCAGAAAACAAATCAGGAATAGGAATTCTTGGTTCTAACATAGAATTCTGAACCACAAAGTGTTGAATATTTTGTACTCTTGCAGTGAGATGATCCACACAAGAAGACAGACCTTTAATGTCCATCACTACACCTGTGTCATGAACCACCCAAATGTCTAGGGGAAAAGAAAGACAAAACACAGTGCAGAGAAAAAAAAATGGCCTCAGAACTTCTCTTTTCCCTCTATTGAGAAGCAATAGTACTTTGGGCCTACAGTACTGTTATGAACTGGTGATTCAGAACCACAATGGACCTGGTGGTTAAGAGCACACAAAATGACCTGATAGTTACTAATAACATAGGACGAGCTCTGAGACGTGGGAACTCTGCTGACCGCAATCCCTAATCCTATCACACCACACTAGAGGTAGCCGTGGAGCGCTCCTGACCAGACCTAGGCGCCTCGGGCACAGCCTGAGAAACTAGCTAGCCCTGAAGATAGAAAGATAAGCCTACCTTGCCTCAGAGAAATTCCCCAAAGGAAAAGGCAGCCCCCCACATATAATGACTGTGAGTAAAGATGAAAATACAAACACAGAGATGAAATAGATTTTAGCAAAGTGAGGCCCGACTTACTGAATAGACCGAGGATAGGAAAGATAGCTTTGCGGTCAGCACAAAAACCTACAAACAACCACGCAGAGGGTGCAAAAAGACCCTCCGCACCGACTAACGGTACGGAGGTGCTCCCTCTGCGTCCCAGAGCTTCCAGCAAGCAAGACAAACCAATAAAGCAAGCTGGACAGAAAAAATAGCAAACAAAAGTAACACAAGCAGAACTTAGCTTATGCAGGGCAGACAGGCCACAAGAACGATCCAGGAAAGATCAAGACCAATACTGGAACATTGACTGGAGGCCAGGAACAAAGAACTAGGTGGAGTTAAATAGAGCAGCACCTAACGACTTAACCTCGTCACCTGAGGAAGGAAACTCAGAAGCCGCAGCCTCACACATCCACCAGAGGAAGCTCATAGACGGAACCAGCTGAAGTACCACTCATGACCACAGGAGGGAGCTTGACCACAGAATTCACAATACCCCTAACCCTAATCTCAACCCTATTCCCAACCGTAAATGTAATCCAAACCCTAACCCTAACTTTAGCCCCAACCCTAACTTTAGCCCCAACCCTAACTGTAGCCTTAACCTTAACCCTAGCCCTAGCCTTAACCCTAACCCTAGCCCTAACCCTAACCCTCGCCCTAATGGGAAAATGGAAATAAATACAGTTTTTTATATTTCTCTAACTAAGGGGGTGATGAAGGGGGGTTTGATTTACTTTTATAGCGGGTTTTTTAGCGGATTTTTATGATTGGCAGCCGTCACACACTGAAAGACGCTTTTTATTGCAAAAAATATTTTTTGCGTTACCATATTTTGAGAGCTATAATTTTTCCATATTTGAGTCCACAGAGTCATGTGAGGTCTTGTTTTTTGCGGGACAAGTTGACGTTTTTATTGGTAACATTTTCGGGCACGTGACATTTTTTGATCGCTTTTTATTCCGATATTTGTGAGGCAGAATGACCGAAAACCAGCTATTCATGAATTTCTTTTGGGGGAGGCGTTTATACTGTTCTGCGTTTGGTAAAATGGATAAAGCAGTTTTATTCTTTGGGTCAGTACGATTACAGCGATACCTCAATTATATTTTTTTATGTTTTGGCGCTTTTATACGATAAAAACTATTTTATAGAAAAAATTATTATTTTTGAATCGCTTTATTCTGAGGACTATAACTTTTTTATTTTTTTGGTGATCATGCTGTATGGCGGCTCGTTTTTTGCGGGACAAGATGACGTTTTCAGCGGTACCATGGTTATTTATATCTGTCTTTTTGATCGTGTGTTATTCTACTTTTTGTTCAGCGGTATGATAATAAAGCGTTGTTTTTTTACTTCGTTTTTTTTTTTTCTTACGGTGTTTACTGAAGGGGTTAACTAGTGAGCCAGTTTTATAGGTTGGGTCGTTACGGACGCGGTGATACTAAATATGTGTACTTTTATTGTTTTTTTTTTATTTAGATAAAGAAATGTATTTATGGGAATAATACATATATTTTTTTTCATTATTTAGGATGTTTTTTTTTTTTACACATTTGGAAATTTTTTTTTTAACTTTTTTACTTTGTCCCAGGGGGGACATCACAGATCGGTGATCTGACAGTTTGCACAGCAGTGCAGGCTTCACAGTGTGAAGTCACCTCCCTCCCTGCAGGACCCGGATGCCGCGGCCATCTTGGATCCGGGCCTGGAGCAGGGAGAGAGGTAGGAGACCCTCGCAGCAATGCGATCACATCGCGTTGCTGCGGGGGTCTCGGGGAAGCTCGCAGGGAGCCCCCTCCCTGCGCGACGCTTCCCTGCAACGCCGGCACATCGCGATCATGTTTGATCGCGGTGTGCCGGGAGTTAATGTGCCGGGGGTTAATGTGCCGGGGGTGGTCCGTGACCGCTCCTGGCACATTGTGCCAGATGTCAGCTGCGATAGGCAGCGTGAGCGCGGCCGATCGCTATGACGCACTATCCCGTCGAGGGTCAGATAGGCCCAGGGCACCTCGACGGGATAGTACGTCTAAGGTCATAGAGGGGTTAATGTATGCTGTTTTTTTGTGGTTTTATAGCATTTTTATCGGGAAAAAACAGCAACGTGTGCACACAGCCTAAATGTATTATTTCTGTTTTCTATGTAAACAAGTTGGGGAAAGTGAAAGTAATCGTGTAGGTGCAGGACACAGAGGAGTTAATAGTTAGCCAGGCATTGCACTGCAGCTGGAGGGACTTTTAGGAAGCAAAAATGGGAGTTTGCTAGTTCCAGTAGTTGTAGAAGTAGAGTAAAGAGTATGAAGCCATTTACTGACCGCAATCCAGATTTGTGTGGAATAGGAGGGAGACACAGAGATGTAAGCAGCAAGCCAGCAACTGGATATCCCTGTGGCATTTAGATCTGGACACACAGCATGCATGTCTGGGTGCCCAGGAGACATCTTAGAGGCGAGTTCAGCTTTGATGATACACAGCTGGAGGTCTAAAGAAGGAAGACTTGTGTTAGTGGGGGCCCTGCGAAGGGACAGAGGAATAAGGGGAAAGAGGCTGCATGTTGAGCAGACCTGAAAGATTTGGTGAAGGAAGATAATGCTTGCCAAGCTGGCACACGGGTATCGCAGCAATGAGAACAATGGTTAGAAGTAAAGGAAGCTAGAGACGGAGAAACTTTTCCAAGTGTGCTGTAAATCAGATAAGCTACTCACAAGTTGTGTGCCACCACAAAGTGTATGCCTCTGTGTAATGCAGATATCAAAGTCAAGTGATGGCCCGCCAGGGCCTAGGGGAAACTCGGTACCAGATCCAGTCAACGTTAAAGGGGTGGTCACGGTGGCAGCAACCTGGTCTATGGCCCTGGGCGCCCAAGTAAAAGACATAGTTTTTAAAGGGAGTTGTAAAGCAATAAAAGTTTGTGATGCCACCTGTGGTACTCGGTCAGGGGTGACCAACGCTGTTTAAAGTGGACCCCTGGGGGTGATGGTACGGCAGCAAGATGGTATTGCTTCCCACAGGTGGAGCTGGGTCCCCAGGCTCCCGATGTGCTGGACAAGGATGGTGTGGTGGATGCCGGCAAATAAATGGAGGACACAGGGTTGTAACGTCTTTACCTGGTTTACTGGTTGAATCAGGCCACAGTCCAGGGTACCAGCAACAGGTGGTGATGTGGTATGGCCGGCCTGAAGGCAATGGTGGATCCCTCTCCCAGGTGAGGTCCGTAAGCAGTACTGCTTGCGTTTGTATGCAAGGTCCTTGCTGCCTGTGGCTCCCTGTCAAAGTCCTCTCCTGTCCTGGGACAGTTACCCATATGGTGGGCAGTGCAAGCCTTTTTATAGGGTCTCTATCACGACCTGGGCTCTTCATGTACTGCTGCACCTTCAGGTGTGGGTGCGGGCAAATTACATAAAGTCCTTTTCCGTCTGGTTCTGCTGTGTGAACTAGAGTTCAACACAACCTCGGGATCCCGGTGCCTGGCTCCTGCGCTTCGGCTCAGAGGGTGTCTAGTCATAGTTCCCCTCTAAGCCCTTTCCTTCTCCTTTGTGCCTTTCCTCAGATGCTCACTACATTCCAACTCCTCCTCCAGACTAGAATACATATATCTTGAGGAAGCTCCCTTGAATCCGGGTTCAGAGCTCCCCCTTATGGCCCGGATTCAGAATGTGTTGCTTACCTGGTAAAGGAAATCTTCCTTGCCTCCAAGCATGACACTACCCTCCCCGAAGGGATGGCAACATCACTGTAACAACCTGTTACCTGGGGTGTTACACAAGCATAGTATCTCTTACCTAAAGAGCATACATTCCACATGTTTCAGCAGTATACTGAAGTGACTCCTTTCTTACTAACTACTGTGTTCTGGTTTGTTGTAACATTAAGCAACATGCGATCTGAAGGAAAGAAGTTTAAAAGGGACATTGACATAGGGTGCCCAATTCCCTAATGTTGGGAGTTGCAGCAGAGCACTTCAACCTGGGTGACTCAAGTGTGCGCAGCATTAAAATAATACTCTATGGGCATAATCGCAAGTAGCAGATCAACTCCGTTCAAGTGCACATTATCCGTCTAGATTTGCAGGAGGAAAATGCACAGCACATTACAGTAGAAATCAAGTTGATGAGATCTAAGCAAATCCCATGGATATTGACATGCAGATTTGAAATCTGTAGTATCTACATTTTGTGAATTCCAGCTTTTAACCTTTTCAATGCAAACGGTGAAATCCGCAGCAAATTCCCAGTACTTGTAATGTAGAAATGTTGGTAATGGATGACTCAACTCACGTTATCTGCCAACTTTGTAAAAATGACTTAGTAGAGTAAAAAAATCCATTAAATTGACTATTACATGCTTGAACCAGGACATGCGCAATCAACATGCACTAGTCTAGGAATCTCACTGCCCTAAAATGCGGACTAGCAGGCCTTGCCAACCATCGGTGGCCCATCAATCACATCTGCTGCTTTATCTCCTCTGTCAAAGTGACAATGTGGCACAGGTCTCAGTCTTCAGAACCTCCACTTGTTTACCCACTACAGTTGTGGTGCGTGAAATCCCATCAACTGTTAAGGGAGTGGACATGCCTGCTGTTTTTTACCAATCTTAGACACCGAGCATTTCACATTTTTCTCAATCCACCATAACATCCCTGCCTGCACAACACTCACATTACAGCAGTTTGTCGTTTTTAACCTTACTCCACCCTCTGTCAGCAGAGCAGCCAGCCCACGTTTGTTCAGTTGTGGTCATGCAACACATTGTTTCCTCCTACACATGGCAAAGCTAAGAGCCTGAATGTCACCATCTCCAATCTAGTAGTAATAATAATCTTTATTCATAAAGCGCAAAAATATTCTGCAGTGTTCTCCAAGTCAGCAGTTCATATAAAACAGTCATAAGTTACAAAGTTAGCAATAATCCAATAATTAAAGCAAAAATGATGTGTTTTATAAGAAGTAAGTTGTATACTTTTTTGGGGGTACATAGGCTCCAGTATGTGTTCTGACATTGTCCCCATTGTGTTGGGAGCTTAGCCTATGGACTATGTTCCTTGCTCATGGTTCTGGCATATTTTGTACAAATCTGGACTCGTGCCTAGCCCAAAATATGACCAGCAGAAAGCATTTTTTGGCAAGAATGTGACCTTTTTCAGGACCACGGTATTGGCACAAACAATTTAGATTCTCAAATGAGGACTTGTGGACAGAGAAAAAATATGAGCACAAAATTATTAGATACTGAAATTTCCCCTGTTTTCTGGAGCACGGTATTGGAACTAACAATTTAGATTTTCAAATGTGGACTCCTGGATGGAGCAAAAATATGAGCACAAAATTATTAGATATTATTAGATACTGAAATTTCCCCTGCTTTCTGGAGCATGCTTTCAGAACAAACAGTTTAGATTCTGAAATGTGGACTCCTGGCTCAAGCACAATATAAGCAGCACAAAAGAGCTATGTGTTGAAATGTGCCCTGGTGTCTCTGTAACACACAATGAGCAAAAATGATTGATCTGCTGGAAGGTGGATTTCACAGCCACGCGGCATCTTATGTATCTGAACTAGCTGACTGGTCATCAACCACCTAGATAACTTTCTGACTAACCAGTAGCAGCAGCAGAAGTGGCCTCTCTTGCTTGGTTACACTGACAAAATCGCACCAAAACAACATGTTCGCCCTTTATATAGAGAGGGACATGTGAATTTGGCAGCCAATAAAACACGCCCTTGTGTCTGGACGTTCTGGATGGTTTCTGTGCCCTGAATCTCCACACAAAAAGTTAAGAAAAAAAAACACAACAGTTCGCCGCTAATCTATCCTCTCCCCACACCCTCCCCTCATAAAACACATCCCCCATCTCATCATGCAGCACCACTATCATAGCCAAAGTCATAACCAAAGCATTAGTGGAAAAGCGATCAGTTAGCGAACTTTGGCCGAATTTTGCTGATTTTTAGTAAAAATGCTTGGGTGTCCAAACACAAATCCGAATGTGCTGCATTCGTGCCGAATTTGAGATTGGTGAACGTTTTCTGAACATCTCATCTAGGAGTACCAATACATTACAATTTGAACAGAAACTGTATGAGGCCCTCCTTCAAGTCATTATATAGGGAAAATGTTTCTTAACATTTTTTTTCCTATGAAAAGCAATTTCTCATTGGTTTGGAATGTTTTAGTGTCACTCCTTAACCCCTTTCTGCCATCAGGTGGAATAGTACATCCGATGTCAGAACCCCCGCTTTGATGCGGGCATCGGCATTTAACAAGCGCTTCTGGCCATCCGTCACATGATCGGGGGTCATTGGTGCATTGGCATAACAATCCAGAGATCTCCTGCAGACCTCTGATTGCTGATGCCAGATTGCTGTGAGCGCCACCCAGTGGTTGGCGCTCATAGCAGTGCTGTAATTCTGCTACATAGGGGCGATCTGAGCATCAATCCTATGTAGCAGAGCCGATCGGGCTATGCCAACTTCTAGCCTCCCATGAAGGCTATTGAAGCATGGCAAAAGTAAAAAGAAAAATGTTTTCAAAATATGAAAAGAATAAAAAAAATATAAAAGTTCAAATCACCCCCCTTTTGCCCCATTCAAGATAAAACAATAAAAACATCAAGTCTACACATATTTGGTATTGCCGCTTTCAGAATTGCCCGGTCTATCAATAAAAATAAGAATTAACTTGCTCGCTAAGCAGCGTAGCGAGAAAAAAAATAAAAATGCCAGAATTACATTTTTCTGGTCGCCGCAACATTGCATTGAAATGCAATAATGGGCAATCAAAAGAACGTATCTGTACCAAAATGGTATGTAAGCACGGCACGCAAAAAATAAGCCCTCACCCATCCCGAGATCATGAAAAATGGAGACTCTATGGATCACGGAATATTGCGCGATTATTTTTTTTATTTGCAAAGTTTGGAATTTTCTTTTACCACTTAGATAAAAAGTAACCTAGACATGTTTGGTGTCTATGAACTCATAATGACATGGAGAATTACAATAGCAGATCAGTTTTAGAATTTAGTGAACCTAGCAAAAAAGCCAAACAAAAAACAAGTGTGGGATTGCACTTTTTTTGCAATTGCATTGCACTTGGAATTTTTTCCCCGTTTTCTAGTACACAACATGGTAAAACCCATGGTGCTATTCAAAAGTACAACTTAACAAACAATAAGCCCTCACATGGCCATAGTGATGGAAAAATAAAAAGGTTATGGCTCCGGGAAGGAGGGAGTGAAAAACAAAAACGCAAAAGCGGAAAAAGCTCTGGGGGTTGAGGGGTTAAAGTGGAGTAAAAGTGTGACACCACTGTTCTCAGCAGTGATCTGGGAGTCAGAGATGCTTCCAGGGGTCTTATTCCATTCAGCACTTTTGCCATACATTTGAACATTTTTACTGCCCCCCAGACCTCTTTGTAGTGTCTGCCGAAAAAAAGCTTGGTTTTCCCATTTACTCGCATTATACTCGTTTCTCAAAACGAGCATGTGAGTATTAGGAACTGCTCGGTTAGAGCAACGAGCACCCAATCATTTTAGTTGTCGCTCATCCTTAGTTGTCTAAGGAAATGTTGTGAGTTCTGATAACAACAAGCTAGGTTACTCGTTTTTACAAAATAGCTCGGTGAGAGCAGGAAAAGCATAAAAATAAAAAACTACAAAATTGCTAATCCACTCTGGAACTGCTTCCTTTATACACCAATGCGCACTACTCTGTTAATATTTTTTTATGTACTAATAAGCAGTGGTGTAACTACAAAGTTATGAGCCCCGGAGCGAACTTTCAAATGGCCCCCCCACCATGCCAAAATATTTTCCACCCAAATTCACATTTTCCCTATTCATTTTGCACATTATAGCTTTATTGCAAAGTTGTATAGTGTGACCTCAGTGGCGTAACTATCCGGTGCCCCATCCTGATATATACTGATATATATTTGTCCACCATACTGCCGTATTTATGTAATATATATAAAAAATAAACCATTATACTCATCAGGGGCTTACGTAGAAGTCATGGTGATCCATATAAGAAGTATAATGCACCCCCATAGTCCTCCTTATAATATAATGCACCCCCATAGTCCTTTATATAACATACTGCACAGTTCATAGTCATCCATGTAGTATAATCAAATGCACCTCTATAGTCATCCATAAAGTATAATACACTCCTCAGTCCTCCATATAGTATAATACACTCCTCAGTCCTGCATATAGTATAATATACTCCTCAGTCCTCCATATAGTATAATACACTGCTCATAGTGCTCCATATAGTATAATGCACCCCTATTAGTCCTCCATATAGTATAATACACTCCTCAGTCCTCCATACAGTATTATACACTCATCATAGTCCTCCATATATTAAAATACACTCCTCAGTTCTCTATATAGTATAATATACTCCTCAGTCCTCCATATAGTATAATACACTGCTCATAGTGCTCCATATAGTATAATGCACCCCTATTAGTCCTCCATATAGTATAATACACTTCTCAGTCCTCCATACAGTATTATACACTCATCATAGTCCTCCATATATTAAAATACACTCCTCAGTTCTCTATATAGTATAATATACTCCTCAGTCCTCCATATAGTATAATGCACTCCTCATAATGCTCCATATAGTATAATGCACCGCCATAGTCTTCAATGTCGTACAATTCACTTCCCATGGTATAATACACCCCATAGTTCTTCATATAGTATAATGTCAATTCAAAGAAAGAAAACAGGAAAAGGCAGCACTCACCGATCCATCTCGAGAGGTAGCTTTTATTAGATTACGTAAAAGACATCACGGCCGGGAGTACAGATGTATAAGGTGCGGCAAGGTCAGGCTGACCGCTCACGTGACCGCGATGTCATCAAAGGTCCTTCACTCACTGCATTCTTAGGAACGGAAGCAGACGCTTGCAGCACTGAGAGCCAGGGTTCGTCAGAGGGGTGAGTATATCCATATTTTTTATTTTTATTCTTTATTTTTTACATGAATATGGATCCCAGGGCCTGAAGGAGAGTCTCCTCTCCTTCAGTCCCTGGGAACCATCCAGGATCGCTCCATGCACCCGATGACCCCCGACTTTTGGGACAATTTTTAGGCGTTAAAAAGTCGTCTTATACGGTAATTTTTTCCTTTCACATTCCATTAATTCCTACCAAGCACCTGTAGGGTTAATAAACTTCTCTAATGTGGTTTTACGGACATTGAGTGGTGCAGTTTTTAGAATGTTTTCACTTTTGGCTATATTCTGTTATATAAAGACACAAAAGAGAATGGTAAAACCAAAAACACTCAGTTTGAAAAAATGTTTGCAGTAATCCGCAAGTGCTAGTAAAAGATGTAAATAACAGGGTATTTGGTTGATACGTTTTTTGCAAAAAATGTATACTAAGCTGCTCTACCAATCTTCACGGTATACCCATATCAGAGCAGTCCTAACTAATGTATGCAATCCCTATCTGATGTATTTAAAAACCTGATCATCTGTATATTACCTGTGTGAACAGGGTTCAGAGAGGAAAAATCCATGTGTGCATACAGGGCAGAACAGCTTTTGTGCAGCTAGCCCAAGAGGAGTGGTGGAACTCCCCAGTCTTGTAGACACAAGAGAACAACTGAGTGTTTTTGGTTTTACCATTCTCTTTTGTGTCTTCGGGTTTCTTGGTGGTGTGTGAACATGTTCTTACAGACTTGTTCACTGTGCAAGTAGCCCATGTGTTCCTGTTTCCATGATTGTTCTCTTGTGTCTACAAGACTGGGGAGTTCCACCACTCCTCTTGGGCTAGCTGCACAAAAGCTGTTCTGCCCTGTATGCACACATGGATTTTTCCTCTCTGAACCCTGTTCACACAGGTAATATACAGATGATCAGGTTTTTAAATACATCAGATAGGGATTGCATACATTAGTTAGGACTGCTCTGATATGGGTATACCGTGAAGATTGGTAGAGCAGCTTAGTATACATTTTTTGCAAAAAACGTATCAACCAAATACCCTGTTATTTACATCTTTTACTAGCACTTGCGGATTACTGCAAACATTTTTTCAAACTGAGTGTTTTTGGTTTTACCATTCTCTTTTGTGTCTTCGGGTTTCTTGGTGGTGTGTGAACATGTTCTTACAGACTTGTTCACTGTGCAAGTAGCCCATGTGTTCCTGTTTCCATGATTGTTCTCTTGTGTCTACAAGACTGGGGAGTTCCACCACTCCTCTTGGGCTAGCTGCACAAAAGCTGTTCTGCCCTGTATGCACACATGGATTTTTCCTCTCTGAACCCTGTTCACACAGGTAATATACAGATGATCAGGTTTTTAAATACATCAGATAGGGATTGCATACATTAGTTAGGACTGCTCTGATATGGGTATACCGTGAAGATTGGTAGAGCAGCTTAGTATACATTTTTTGCAAAAAACGTATCAACCAAATACCCTGTTATTTACATCTTTTACTAGCACTTGCGGATTACTGCAAACATTTTTTCAAACTGAGTGTTTTTGGTTTTACCATTCTCTTTTGTGTCTTCGGGTTTCTTGGTGGTGTGTGAACATGTTCTTACAGACTTGTTCACTGTGCAAGTAGCCCATGTGTTCCTGTTTCCATGATTGTTCTCTTGTGTCTACAAGACTGGGGAGTTCCACCACTCCTCTTGGGCTAGCTGCACAAAAGCTGTTCTGCCCTGTATGCACACATGGATTTTTCCTCTCTGAACCCTGTTCACACAGGTAATATACAGATGATCAGGTTTTTAAATACATCAGATAGGGATTGCATACATTAGTTAGGACTGCTCTGATATGGGTATACCGTGAAGATTGGTAGAGCAGCTTAGTATACATTTTTTGCAAAAAACGTATCAACCAAATACCCTGTTATTTACATCTTTTACTAGCACTTGCGGATTACTGCAAACATTTTTTCAAACTGAGTGTTTTTGGTTTTACCATTCTCTTTTGTGTCTTCGGGTTTCTTGGTGGTGTGTGAACATGTTCTTACAGACTTGTTCACTGTGCAAGTAGCCCATGTGTTCCTGTTTCCATGATTGTTCTCTTGTGTCTACAAGACTGGGGAGTTCCACCACTCCTCTTGGGCTAGCTGCACAAAAGCTGTTCTGCCCTGTATGCACACATGGATTTTTCCTCTCTGAACCCTGTTCACACAGGTAATATACAGATGATCAGGTTTTTAAATACATCAGATAGGGATTGCATACATTAGTTAGGACTGCTCTGATATGGGTATACCGTGAAGATTGGTAGAGCAGCTTAGTATACATTTTTTGCAAAAAACGTATCAACCAAATACCCTGTTATTTACATCTTTTACTAGCACTTGCGGATTACTGCAAACATTTTTTCAAACTGAGTGTTTTTGGTTTTACCATTCTCTTTTGTGTCTTCGGGTTTCTTGGTGGTGTGTGAACATGTTCTTACAGACTTGTTCACTGTGCAAGTAGCCCATGTGTTCCTGTTTCCATGATTGTTCTCTTGTGTCTACAAGACTGGGGAGTTCCACCACTCCTCTTGGGCTAGCTGCACAAAAGCTGTTCTGCCCTGTATGCACACATGGATTTTTCCTCTCTGAACCCTGTTCACACAGGTAATATACAGATGATCAGGTTTTTAAATACATCAGATAGGGATTGCATACATTAGTTAGGACTGCTCTGATATGGGTATACCGTGAAGATTGGTAGAGCAGCTTAGTATACATTTTTTGCAAAAAACGTATCAACCAAATACCCTGTTATTTACATCTTTTACTAGCACTTGCGGATTACTGCAAACATTTTTTCAAACTGAGTGTTTTTGGTTTTACCATTCTCTTTTGTGTCTTCGGGTTTCTTGGTGGTGTGTGAACATGTTCTTACAGACTTGTTCACTGTGCAAGTAGCCCATGTGTTCCTGTTTCCATGATTGTTCTCTTGTGTCTACAAGACTGGGGAGTTCCACCACTCCTCTTGGGCTAGCTGCACAAAAGCTGTTCTGCCCTGTATGCACACATGGATTTTTCCTCTCTGAACCCTGTTCACACAGGTAATATACAGATGATCAGGTTTTTAAATACATCAGATAGGGATTGCATACATTAGTTAGGACTGCTCTGATATGGGTATACCGTGAAGATTGGTAGAGCAGCTTAGTATACATTTTTTGCAAAAAACGTATCAACCAAATACCCTGTTATTTACATCTTTTACTAGCACTTGCGGATTACTGCAAACATTTTTTCAAACTGAGTGTTTTTGGTTTTACCATTCTCTTTTGTGTCTTCGGGTTTCTTGGTGGTGTGTGAACATGTTCTTACAGACTTGTTCACTGTGCAAGTAGCCCATGTGTTCCTGTTTCCATGATTGTTCTCTTGTGTCTACAAGACTGGGGAGTTCCACCACTCCTCTTGGGCTAGCTGCACAAAAGCTGTTCTGCCCTGTATGCACACATGGATTTTTCCTCTCTGAACCCTGTTCACACAGGTAATATACAGATGATCAGGTTTTTAAATACATCAGATAGGGATTGCATACATTAGTTAGGACTGCTCTGATATGGGTATACTGTGAAGATTGGTAGAGCAGCTTAGTATACATTTTTTGCAAAAAACGTATCAACCAAATACCCTGTTATTTACATCTTTTACTAGCACTTGCGGATTACTGCAAACATTTTTTCAAACTGAGTGTTTTTGGTTTTACCATTCTCTTTTGTGTCTTCGGGTTTCTTGGTGGTGTGTGAACATGTTCTTACAGACTTGTTCACTGTGCAAGTAGCCCATGTGTTCCTGTTTCCATTTCTGTTATATAAGCCCATCAAAGTAACTTCAAATGTGATATGGTCCCTAAAAAATGGTTTGTAAATTTTGTTAGAAAATTAGAAATCAATGGTCAAATTTTAATGCTTCTAAATTCCTAATAAAAACAAATTTTGTTTCAAAATGTATGTTGATGTGAAGTAGAAGTTAGTAAAATGTTATTTATTACCGTATATACTCGAGTATAAGCCGAGAATTTCAGCCCATTATTTTAGGCTGAAATTGCGCCTCTCGGCTTATACGCGAGTCATACCCCGGCGGCAGCTGTGTAATAATACTCACCTGCTCCTGGCGCAGTGTCCCTGGTTCTCCGGCACCGGCAGCATCTTCCTGTAGTGAGCCGTCACATGGTACTGCTCATTACATTAATGAATATGGACCCGACTCCACTCCCATAGTGGTAGAGCCGCATATTCATTACTGTAATGAGCGGTACCATGTGACCGCTCACTACAGGAAGAAGCTGTCAGCGTCCGGAGAACCAAGGACACCGTACCAGGAGCAGGTGAGTAAAACGCAGTGCGCGATATTCACCTGCTCCCCGTTCCACCACCGCCAGCAGCCGCTGCGTCTTCCCCATCCTCTGCAGTGACGCTCAGGTCAGAGGGCACGATGACGCGATTAGTGTGCGCACCGCCCTCTGCCTGAACAGTCGGTGCAGAGGATGGGGAAGACACAGCGGTGCCGATGGTGGAACACAGAGCAGGTGAATATAGCAAGTGCCGGTGGCCTGAGAGGTGAGTATGTCATTTTTTTTTTAATTGCAGCAACAGCATATGGGTCAAATGTCTGTATGGAGCATCTTATGGGGCCATGTGCAGCATTATATGGGACAAATATCTGTATGGGGCCATGTGCAGCATTATATGGGGCAAATATCTGTTTGGAGCCATGTGCAGCATTATATGGGGCAAATATCTGTATGGGGCCATGGGCAGCATTATATGGGGCAAATATCTGTATGGGGCCATGTGCAGCATTATATGGGGCAAATATCTGTATGGGGCCATGTGCAGAATTATATGGGGCAAATATCTGTATGGGGCCATGTGCAGTATTATATGGGGCAAATATCTGTATGGGGCCATGTGCAGCATTATATGGGGCAAATATCTGTATGGAGCATCTTATTGGGTCATGTGCAGCATTATATAGGGCAAATATCTGTATGGGGCCATGTGCAGCATTATATGGGGCAAATATCTGTATGGCGCCATGTGCAGCATTATATGATGCAAATATCTGTATGGGACTATGTGCAGCATTATATGGGGCAAATATCTGTATGCAGCATCTTATGGGGCCATGTGCAGCATTATATGGGGCAAATATCTGTATGGGGCCATGTGCAGCATTATATGGGGCAAATACCTGTATGGAGCATCTTATGGGGCCATGTGCAGCATTATATAGGGCAAATATCTATATGGGGCCATGTGCAGCATTATATGAGGCAAAGATCTGAATGGAGCATCTCATGGGGCCATAATCCGCATTTGTGGAGCATTTTACGGGGCGAAAATGTATATGGAGCATCTTATGAGGCCATAACCAGCATTTGTGCAGCATTATATGGGGAATTTTTTATTATGGAGCATCTTATGGGGCCCATCATAAACTGTATGGAGCATTATATGGGGCGTATTTTGTATGGAGCATTATATGGGGCTCTTGACTCAATATGGATATTCAAAAACACTTAACTTACTGATGTCTCAATTAACTTTACTTTTATTGGTATCTATTTTTATTTTTTACATTTACTGGTAGCTGTTGCATTTCCGACCCTAGGCTTATACTCGAGTCATTAAGTTTTCCCAGTTTTTTTGTTGCAAAATTAGGGGTCTTGGCTTATACTCGAGTATATACGGTAACTATTTTGTATGACATAACATTTTCAGCAAAGTTTTGATTTTTTTTTCACAAATAAATGCAAGTCATATTGAACAAGCTTTTTCCATTATTATATTATTATGAAGTACAATTGGTCATGAAAAAAATTTCTGAGAATCTGTGGGATCTGTTTAATCTTTCCAGAATTTTTACCACATATAGTGACACTAGTCAGAAATGTAAAAAATGGCCTGGTCATAAAGATGAAAACAGGGGTGAAGGGGTTAAACCCAAATATTTCTTTAAAATGTCACTTTAATAAAGCAGCTATTTACTGTATATTGGGGAAATCTTTTTAATGGATTTTCTTCTAAATATTACAGCATTTAGTCACTTTTCATCCCCTTAGGTCAGTCAACTTAGAGTTATAAAGTAAAGCAATTTAATAGCCATGATAAAATACTGTGAGCATCAAGAAATGTTTATAGCTAAGTTCCTTCTTGCCTGTATGGTGCGGTTTAGACTTTTTTTTTCCGTACGTATGGTTTTCATTTTGGCTACCAAATATTTTACTGTGTGAACCGACTTTTTATTTCACAAGTGGTGGGATCCCAACCTACACACAAAACGTGGAAAACATCTCTAGGCACTTATCTGACATGTAAAGATATGGCTGAAACAGCAACCAAGTGAAATATTTAATGCTTTCCTCATGTGAACATTTGATGCAAGTTAAACAGCCCTCAAATGATTAGTTGCTCTCCTCTTGTTCTAAGATCTCTTGCACTGTAGGGATTTTGTGCAGATTTAATAATCTCGCCCACTACTCCATGTGATATCACTTTCATTCCCCCCCCCCCCTATTTTTGACTTTCAGCATATCTTTTTCCCACACTTTCACAATATACCACTACATATGTCTGTATGTATACATATATATGTATAATATATATATATATATATATATATATATATATATATATATATATATATAACAGTTAAAGGAGTTGTCTGGACTTAAGCTACAAGTCTGCGGTGCCGTGAGGATTCTCCAGTGCCAGCATTGGGAGCGGCAGGCGTGTGACTAGATGGATGTAGTCTTGCTCAAGGAAAGTATATTGACCGAGGCCAAGAACAGTCTAGTCCACTGGCACACAGACAGCAAAGGGCCCCTGTGCAAGAGCAGTATATGGGTCCTTTGTAGCCCAAGTGTGCATAAAAATGCAAAATTGCTCCTGCTTTGGATGTAGAAGTAGAACCCCTTATCTCTTGGGCCCTCTTGCATAATTGATATGTCTGTCTCTGGTCTTATTGGAACGTGATTGGGAGTATGCAAATAGCGATACCTGCGGTCAAATGAATGTCCGCACCCGGCACCGGCACTAAAGAAATCATGACAGCATGCAATGCACGTTATCAAGGTTCCCAAGTCTGCAGTCACATAAGATGACCAAACACTTGTAACTTAAGGGATTCTTCAAGAAATGTAATAAAATAACTAAATAAAATAAAAAATACACATTTAAAAATTAAACTTTTTTCTAAATACCTTTATTTATCAACAAGGGATGCTTTTGTCTTTTGCTCTCTGACAGGATTTTAACCCCTTACCGGCATCGGACGTACTATACCGTCCGATGCCGGCTCCCCTGCTTTGATGCAGGGCTCCGCGGTGAGCCCGCATCAAAGCCGGGACATGTCAGCTGTTTTGAACAGCTGACATATGCCCGCAATAGGTGCGGGCAGAATCGCGATCTGCCCGCACCTATTAACTAGTTAAATGCTGCTGTCAAACGCAGACAGCGGCATTTAACTACCGCTTCCGGCCGGGCGGCCGGAAATGACGTCATCGCCGACCCCCGTCACATGATCGGGGGTCGGCGATGCTTGTATATTGTAGCCATAGAGGTCCCAGAGACCTCTATGGTTACTGATGAGCGGTGGCTGTGAGCGCCACCCTGTGGTCGGCGCTCACAGCACACCTGCATTTCTGCTACATAGCAGCGATCAGCAGATCGCTGCTATGTAGCAGAGCCGATCATGCTGTGCCAGCTTCTAGCCTCCCATGGAGGCTATTGAAGCATGGCAAAAGTTAAGAAAAAAAGTTTAAAAAAATGTGAAAAAAATAAAAAAAACATAAAAGTTTAAATCACCCCCCTTTCGCCCCAATCAAAATAAATCAATAAAAAAAATATCAAATCTACGCATATTTGGTATCGCCGCGCTCAGAATCGCCCGATCTATCAATTAAAAAAAAGTATTAACCTGATCGCTAAACAGCGTAGCGGGAAAAAAATTCGAAACGCCAGAATTACGTTTTTTTGGTCGCCGCGACATTGCATTAAAATGCAATAACGGGCGATCAAAAGAACGTATCTGCACCAAAATGCTATCATTAAAAACGTCATCTCGGCACGCAAAAAATAAGCCCTCAACCGACCCCAGATCATGAAAAATGGAGACGCTACGAGTATCGGAAAATGGCACAATTTTTTTTTTTTTTTTTTTTTTAGCAAAGTTTGGAATTTTTTTTCACCACTTAGATAAAAAATAACCTAGTCATGTTAGGTGTCTATGAACTCGTACTGACCTGGAGAATCATAATGGCAGGTCATTTTTAGCATTTAGTGAACCTAGCAAAATAGCCAAACAAAAAACCAATGTGGGATTGCACTTTTTTTGCAATTTCACCGCACTTGGAATTTTTTTCCCGTTTTCTAGTACACGACATGCTAAAATCAATGATGTCGTTCAAAAGTACAACTCGTCCCGCAAAAAATAAGCCCTCACATGGCCAAATTGACGGAAAAATAAAAAAGTTATGGCTCTGGGAAGGAGGGGAGCGAAAAACGAACACGGAAAAACGAAAAATCCCCCGGTCATGAAGGGGTTAAACATGGCAACTGCCAGGACATGTAGTATGATGGGCTGCGTGAGGCATGACACAAACCCACTAAAACTGTTGTGGTTGTCCTGAAGGAGAAGTATGTAGACTTTGAAATGTGTTGACAAATAAACCACTTTCATCCTCTTGTGGGTCTGCAGCAGCCTTAAGCATCATCAGTGGTTTGTGCACACAGCCAGGTGAGGACCACCGTGCAATTTTGTTTAACATTGTTACCCAGATAAGATCCTATTTACGATTTGTGTATTTACAGTCTTTCTTTTCTTTTATTATATATATATTTTTTATTTATTTTAGTGCATTTCTTGGAGAACCCCTTTTATATCAGAAAACCCATAAAAAAATTTTAGGCAGGAGAGGAAAAAATCACGCAAAGTAAGAACTGTTTAAAAAATAGTAGTGTTAATAGTTTATTTTTATCAATTAACAAACTGCAAAGTCAATGAACAAAAGAAAAATCTACCGTATTTTTTGGACTATAAGACACACAGGACCATAAGACCATCTAGGTTTTAGAGGAGGAAACTATGGGGAAAAAAATTGAAACAAAAAATGTGGTCAATTCTGTACTTATTATCCTCTATCCTGGTATATATGGTCCCCTCATCCCCATCCTGGCACACATTGCCCCCCTCATCCCTATCCTGATATACATGGCTCCCTCATCTCTATCCTGGTGTGCATGACCCCCTTATCCCTATCCTGGTATCCATGGCCCCCTCATCCCTATCCTGGTATGCATGGCTCCCTAATCTCTATCCTGGTGTGCATGACCCCCTTATCCCTATCCTGGTATCCATGGCCCCCTCATCCCCATACTGGTGTGCATGGCCCCCCTCATCCCTATCCTGGTATGCATGGTCCCCTCATCCCTATACTGGTATGCAGGGCTTCCTCATCACTATCCTGGTATATATGGTCCCTTCGTCTCCATCCTGGTGTGAATGGCCCCCTCATCCCTATTCTGGTGTGCATGGCTCCCTCATCTCTATCCTGGTGTGCATGGCCCCCTTATCCCAATCCTGGTGTGCATGGCCCCCTCATCCCTATACTGGTGTGCATGGCCTCCTCATCCCTATCCTGGTATGCATGGCTCCCTCATCACTATCCTGGTGTGCATGGCCCTCTCATCCCTATCCTGGTATGCATGACTCCCTCATCCATATCTTGGTATGCATGCCCAACCTAATCTCTAGCCTGGTAGGCATGATCATCCTTATCCCTATCTTGGTATGTAGGGTCAACATCTCATGCTAGTATGCATGGCCCCATCCCTATCCTGGTATGCATGGCCCGATCCTTATCCTGGTATGATTGGCCCCCACTCCCATCCTGGTATGCGTGGCCCCATCAGAAAACATTAAAAAAATCCAAACCGTTACACTTACCTTCCCGGCGCTCCCTCGCAGTGTCTTGTTCCAATGCCAGCAGCTGCCAAATGGCAGCTGCTGGAATACTCACTGCTCTGCACACTGGGACTGTATGCGCAGAGAGCAGTGAGTATCCATTGCTTTTTAACCCCTTCCCGACCTTTGACGCGTACGCTGCGTCATGAAAGTCGGTGCCATTCCGACCCATGACGCAGCGTATGCGTCATCACGGAATCGCGTTCCTGCAGGCCGGGTGAAAGGGTTAACTCCAATTTCACCCGGCGTGCAGAGACAGGAGGAGTTGTACTTTAGCCCAGGGGGGGTGGCTTCACCCCCCGTGGCTACGATCGCTCTGATTGGCTGTTGAAAGTGAAACTGCCAATCAGAGCGATTTGTAATATTTCACCTAAAAAACTGGTGAAATATTACAATCCAGCCATGGCCGATGCTGCAATATCATTGGCCATGGCTGGAAACACTAATGTGCCCCCACCCCACCGATTCACCCCCCAGCCCTCCGATCTGTGGTCCGCTCCCCTCCGTCCTGTGCTCCGCTCCCCCGTCCTCCTGTCCGCTCCCCCGTGCTCCAATCCCACCCCCCGTGCTCCAATCCCACCCCCCTGCACTCCGATCCACCCCCCGCACTGCGATCCACCCCCCCGCACACCGATCTACCCCCCCGCACACCGATCCACCCGCCCGCACACCGATCCACCCGCCCGCACACCGATCCACCCCCCCATGCTCCGATCCCTCCGCCCCGTGCTCCGACACCCCCCCCGTGCCCTGATCTCCCCCCCCTTATACTTACCTAGCCTCCCGGGGTCCGTCGGTCTTCTTTCCTGGGCGCCGCCATCTTCCAAAATGGCGGGCGCATGCGTAGTGCGCCCGCCGAATCTGCCGGCCGGCAGATTCGTTCCACAGTGAATTTTGATCACTGTGATAAAACCTCACAGTGATCAAAATAAAAAAAAAAACAGTAAATTACCACCCCCCCTTTGTCACCCCCATAGGTAGGGACAATAATAAAATAAATAATTTTTTTTTTTTCCCCACTAAGGTTGGAGTTAGAACTAGGGTTAGGGTTAGGGGTAGGGTTAGGGGTAGGGTTAGGGGTAGGGTTAGGAATGTGCACACGTATTCTGGTCCTCTGCGGATTTTTCCGCAGCGGATTTCATAAATCCGCAGTGCTAAACCGCTGTGGATTTATCGCGGATTTACCGCAGTTTTTCTGCGCATTTCACGGCGGTTTTACAACTGCGATTTTCTATTGCAGCAGTTGTAAAACCGCTGTGGAATCCGCAGAAAGAAGTTACATGCTGCGGAATGTAAACCCCTGCGTTTCCGTGCAGTTTTTCTGCAGCATGTGCACAGCGATTTTTGTTTCCCATAGGTTCACATTGAACTGTAAACTCATGGGAAACTGCTGCGGATCCGCAGCGTTTTCCGCAGCGTGTGCACATACCTTTAGAATTAGGATATGTGCACACGGTGCGGATTTGGCTGCGGAGCAGAGTTCCATCAGGTTTACAGTACCATGTAAACCTATGGAAAACCAAATCCGCTGTGCCCATGGTGCGGAAACGCTGCGTTGTATTTTCCGCCATGTCAATTCTTTGTGCGGATTCCACAGCGTTTTACACCTGTTCCTCAATAGGAATCCACAGGTGAAATCCGCACAAATAACACTGGCAATCCGCGGAAAATCCGCAGGTAAAACGCAGTGCCTTTTACCCGCAGATTTTTCAAAAATGATGCTGAAAAATCTCACACGAATCCGCAACGTGGACACACAGCCTTAGGGTTAGGGTTGGGTTGGAATTAGGGTTGTGGTTAGGGATAGGGGTGTGTTGGGGTTAGGGTTGTGGTTAGGGGTGTGTTGGGGTTAGGGTTGTGATTAGGGTTATGGCTACAGTTGGGATAAGGGTTAGGGGTGTGTTGGAGTTAGAATTGAGGGGTTTCCACTGTTTAGGCACATCAGGGGGTCTCCAAACGCAACATGGCGCCACCATTGATTCCAGCCAATCTTGTATTCAAAAAGTCAAATGGTGCTCCCTCACTTCCGAGCCCCGACGTGTGCCCAAACAGTGGTTTACCCCCACATATGGGGTACCAGCATACTCAGGATAAACTGCGCAACAATTACTGGGGTCCAATTTCTCCTGTTACCCTTGAGAAAATAAAAAATTGCTTGCTAAAACATCATTTTTGAGGAAAGAAAAATGATTTTTTATTTTCACGGCTCTGCGTTGTAAACGTCTGTGAAGCATTTGGGGGTTCAAAGTGCTCACCACATATCTAGATAAGTTCCTTTTGGGGTCTAGTTTACAAAATGGGGTCACTTGTGGGGGGTTTCTACTGTTTAGGCACACCAGGGGCTCTGCAAACGCAACGTGATGTCCGCAGACCATTCCATCAAAGTCTGCATTTCAAAAGTCACTACTTCCCTTCTGAGCCCCGACGTATGACCAAACAGTGGTTTACCCCCACACATCGGGTATCAGCGTACTTAGGAGAAACTGGACAACAACTTTTGGGGTCCAATTTCTCCTGTAACCCTTTGGAAAATAAAAAATTCTGGGCTAAAAAATTATTTTTGAGGAAAGAAAACGTATTTATTATTTTCACGGCTCTGCGTTATAAACTTCTGTGAAGCACTTGGGGGTTGAAAGTGCTCACCACATATCTAGATAAGTTCCTTTCGGGGTCTAGTTTCCAAAATAGGGTCACTTGTGGGGGGTTTCTACTGTTTAGCCACATCAGGGGCTCTGCAATCGCAACGTGATGACCGTAGAGCATTCCATCAAAGTCTGCATTTCAAAACGTCACTACTTCACTTCCGAGCCCCGGCATGTGCCCAAACAGTAGTTTACCCCCACATATGGGGTATCACCATACTCAGGAGAAACTGGACAACAAATTTTGGGGTCAAATTTCTCCTGTTACCCTTGGGAAAATTTAAAAATTCTGGGCTAAAAAATTATTTTTGAGGAAAGAAAACGTATTTATTATTTTCACTGCTCTGTGTTATAAACTTCTGTGAAGCACTTGGGGGTTCAAAGTGCTCACCTCACATCTAGATAAGTTCCTTTCGGGGTCTAGTTTCCAAAACGGGGTGACTTGTGGGGGATTTCTACTGTTTAGCCACATCAGGGGCTCTGCAAACGCAACGTGACGCCCTCAGAGCATTCCATCAAAGTCTGCATTTCAAAACGTCACTACTTCACTTCCGTGCCCCAGCATGTGCCCAAACAGTGGTTTACCCCCACATATGGGGTATCAGCGTACTCAGGAGAAACTGGACAACAACTTTTGGGGTCAAATTTCTCCTGTTACCCTTGGGAAAATAAAAAATTGCGGGCTAAAAAATCATTTTTGAGAAAAGAATTTTTTTTTTATTTTCATGGCTCTGCGTTATAAACTTCTGTGAAGCACTTGAGGGTTCAAAGTGCTCACCACACATCTAGATTAGTTCCTTTGGGGGTCTAGTTTCCAAAATGGGGTCATTTGTGGGGGATCTCCAATGTTTAGGCACACAGGGGCTCTCCAAACGCGACATGGTGTCCGCTAATGATTGGAACTAATTTTCCATTTAAAAAGCCAAATGGCGTGCCTTCCCTTCTGAGCCCTGCCGTGCGCCCAAACAGTGGTTTACCCCCACATATGGGGTGTCTGCGTACTCAGAACAAACTGGACAACAAAATTTGTGGTCCAATTTCTCCTATTACCATTGGCAAAATAGGAAATTCCAGGCTAAAAAAATCATTTTTGAGGAAAGAAAAATTATTTTTTATTTTCATGGCTCTGCGTTATAAACTTCTGTGAAGCACCTGGGGGTTTAAAGTGCTCAGTATGTATCTAGATAAGTTCCTTGGGGGGTCTAGTTTCCAAAATGGGGTCACTTGTGGGGGAGCTCCAATGCATAGGCACACAGGGGCTCTCCAAACGCGACATGGTGTCCGCTAACAATTGGAGCTAATTTTCCATTCAAAAAGTCAAAAGGCGCGCCTTCCCTTCCGAGCCCTGCCGTGTGCCCAAACAGTGGTTTACCCCCACATATGCGGTATCGGCGTACTCGGGAGAAATTGCCCAACAAATTTTAGGATCTATTTAATCCTATTGCCCATGTGAAAATGAAAAAATTGAGGCGAAATGAAATTTTTTGTGAAAAAAAAAGTACTTTTTCATTTTTACGGATCAATTTGTGAAGCACCTGAGGGTTTAAAGTGCTCACTAGGCATCTAGATAAGTTCCTTGGGGGGTCCAGTTTCCAAAATGGGGTCACTTGTGGGGGAGCTCCAATGTTTAGGCACACAGAGTCTCTCCAAACGCGACATGGTGTCCGCTAACGATGGAGATAATTTTTCATTCAAAAAGTCAAATGGCGCTCCTTCCCTCCCGAGCCTTACCATGTGCCCAAACAGTGGTTTACCCCCACATGTGAGGTATCGGTGTACTCAGGAGAAATTGTCCAACAAATTTTAGAATCCATTTTATCCTGTTGCCCATGTGAAAATGAAAAAATTGAGGCTAAAAGAATTTTTTTGTGAAAAAAAAAGTACTTTTTCATTTTTACGGATCAATTTGTGAAGCATTTGGGGGATTAAAGTGCTCACTATGCATCTAGATAAGTTCCTTGGGGCGTCTAGTTTCCAAAATGGGGTCACTTGTGGGGGAGCTCCAATTTTTAGGCACACGGGGGCTCTCCAAATGTGACATGGTGTCCGCTGTTGTGAATTCTGTGATCAAGCTCCCTCCTGTGGTCACGAGTGGTACTGCGGCTTCTGAGTTTCCTTCCTCAGGTGATGAGGTTAAGTCGTTAGGTGCTGCTCTATTTAACTCCACCTAGTGCTTTGATCCTGGCCTCCAGTCAATGTTCTAGTATTGGTCTTGCTTCCTCCTGGATCGTTCCTGTGGCCTGTCTGCTCAGCATAAGCTAAGTTTTGCTTGTGTTACTTTTGTTGCTATATTTTCTGTCCAGCTTGCTTTTTTGGTTCTGCTTGCTTGCTGGAAGCTCTGAGACGCAGAGGGAGCACCTCCGTACCGTTAGTCGGTGCGGAGGGTCTTTTTGCCCCTCTGCGTGGTTGTTTGTAGGTTTTTGTGTTGACCGCAAAGCTATCTTTCCTATCCTCGGTCTATTCAGTAAGTCGGGCCTCACTTTGCTAAATCTATTTCATCTCTGAGTTTGTATTTTCATCTTAACTCACAGTCATTATATGTGGGGGGCTGCCTTTTCCTTTGGGGAATTTCTCTGAGGCAAGGTAGGCTTATTTTTCTATCTTCAGGACTAGCTAGTTTCTCAGGCTGTGCCGAGTTGCATAGGGAGTGTTAGGCGCAATCCACGGCTACCTCTAGTGTGGTTTGATAGGTTTAGGGATTGCGGTCAGCAGAGTTTCCACGTCTCAGAGCTCGTCCTATGTTTTGTGGTTTTTGTCAGGTCACTTGTGTGCTCTGAACTTCAAGGTCCATTGTGGTTCTGAATTACCTATTCATAACAGTCCGCTAAAGAGTGGAGCCAATTTTTTATTCAAAAAGTCAAATGGCGCTCCTTCCCTTCCAAGCCCTGCCGTGCGCCCAAACAGTGGTTTACCCCCACATATGAGGTATCAGCACACTCAGGACAAATTGGACAACAACTTTCGTGGTTCAGTTTCTCCTTTTACCATTGGGAAAATAAAAAAATTGTTGCTGAAATATCATTTTTGTGACTAAAAAGTTAAATGTTCATTTTTTCCTTCCATGTTGCTTCTGCTGCTGTGAAGCACCTGAAGGGTTAATAAACTTCTGGAATGTGGTTTTGTGCACCTTGAGGGGTGCAGTTTTTAGAATGGTGTCACTTTTTAAAAATTTCCATTTTTATCACAAATAAACACAGAATTTATTGACCTAAATTTACCACTAACATGAAGCCCAATATGTCACGAGAAAACAATCCCAGAATCGCTAGGATCCGTTGAAGCGTTCCCGAGTTATTACCTCATAAAGGGACACTGGTCAGAATTGCAAAAAATGGCAAGGTCTTTAAGGTCAAAATAGGCTGGGTCATGAAGGGGTTAATAGCGAGCACAGTGTCAGCTGGAGTCTTCCTGCAGCTGCTAGCGGTCACATGTGCCGCTATTTAAGAGAAATTAATATTCACCCCATTCCATTCCAGTGGACGTGGAATGTGGTGAATATTCATTCCCTTTAGTAGCATCACACATGCCTGCCGGCAGCTGCAGGAAGGCCCTAGCTTACACTGTGCTCGCTATTAAAGAGCAATGAATACTCACTGCTCTCTGCACACACAGTCCAGATGTGCAGAGCAGTGAGTATTCCGGCAGCTTCTCTTCGGCTTGCTAGCAGTGCATGACATCCCTGACATGCGCTGCTTACAAGCATAAAGCAGCTGCTGGAATCGGAGCAAGATGCTGTGAGGGAACGCTGGGAAGGTAAGTGTAATGTTTTTTTTTATGTTTTCTGATGGGGCATCCATACCAGGATGGGGGTGGGGTCCAATCACACCAGGATAAGGATGGGGCCATGCATACCAGGACAAGGATGTTGGCCAATCATACCAGGGGGTGCTATTAAAGTGAAATGAATATTCAGTGCCTTCCACGCCATGGGCGTGGAATGCAGTGAATATTCATTTCTCTTTAGCAGCGGGCACAGGAGTTAGCCACAGCAGCTGGCTCCTTCCTCTGTGACCCGCTGCTCCGCCTATGCAACTTTGCCGATGCTGCTCCAACACCTCCCCACCACAGCCACCAGAGCCAGTACATCCAGACTATAAGATGCACCCCCATTTTCCTCACATTTTTAGAGGAAAAAAGTACATCTTATGGTCCGATAAATACGGTAAATTAAACAACTGTTGGTGTGACCACTGTTTGCTTTTAAAACAGCATCAAAGTATAAATCTTTTTACAGTTGCACATAGTTTTTAAAATAACTCAGCATGGAAGTTGTTCCAGACATCTTATAGTACTAACATCAGATTTTCTGTAGATGTTGGCTTGCCCAAATCCTACTGTGTCTTCATATAATCCCACACAGACTTGATGATATTGAGATCAGGTTTCCGTGGAGACCCACTCCATCCCTTCCGAAACGTCTTATTCTTTAAGCAGTGATGATATGCTTAAGGCACCACTCCAGCATCTTTTTTATTTACCGTGGTGCTTCTAATCTGAGGTCCCTGACCCTACTCTTATACTCACCTGATGCCATTTTCAACTTTTATCACCACCACTCATAAGATGGCACCACAGGACTGTGGTGGTGCTGAAAAAAGGTGAATATACCAGAGGGAGATTATAAGACCTGGGGCAGGGGTTTTACAGTAGAAGCACTATTGCAGCTCTGAAAAACCCAAGCTGGAGTGGTGCTTTAATGACATTGGCTGTATGTTTGGGTCATTGTCCTGCTACAGACTAAATTTGGAGCCAATCAAACTAATGTCTCCCTAATGGAACTTCATGACAGCATCAGGGCTCATCTCCACTTGTGTGATAAAAAAACGGTCCGATTTACGGACCGAAAAAACTGATGTAACGTCTGCGAGTGCCATGCGAGTGCCATGAGAGTGTCATGCGAGTGTCATGCGATTTTTTTATCGCAACATCCGTATGACATCCGTATTGCTGTCCGATTTTTACGCACGGGTCTCCTTTGAAAAGCCGGTAATTCAGCGCAGAGTACAGTAAAATCACACTGACAGGTTAGATTAGAGTAGATATATACACATAGAATAGGTATATATACATATATATATATATCAGGGAGACACCTATATATATATATTTATATTTAATGCAGCGCGAGACAGCTTTAAAGCTGGTAATTCAATTACCGGCTTTTGCTTTCTCCTTCCTAAACCCGACATGATATGAGACCTGGTTTACATACAGTAAACCATCTCATATCACCATTTTTTTTTGCATATTCCACACTGCTAATGTCAGTAGTGTGTCTATGCAAACTTTGGCCGTTGTAGCTATTATATTTAAGGGTTAAATGGCGGAAAAAATTGGCGTGGGCTCCCGTGCAATTTTCTCCGCCAGAGTGGTAAAGCCAGTGACTGAGGGCAGATATTAATTGCCTGGAGAGGGTCCATGGTTATTGGCCCCCCCCTGGCTAAAAACATCTGCCCCCAGCCACCCCAGAAAAGGCACATCTGGAAGATGCGCCTGTTCTGGCACTTGGCCACTCTCTTCCCATTCCCGTGTAGCGGTGGGATATGGGGTAATGAAGGGTTAATGTCACCTTGCTATTGTAAGGTGACATTAAGCCTAATTAATAATGGAGAGGCGTCAATTATGACACCTATCCATTATTAATCCAATTGAATGAAAGGGTTAAAAAAAACACACACACATTATTAAAAATTATTTTAATGAAATAATAACAAAGGTTGTTGTAATATTTTATTTAACGCCCAATCCAATCACTGAAGACCCTCGATCTGTAAATAAAAAAACATAATAAACCAATAATATACATACCTTCCGAGGATCTGTAAAGTCCAACGATGTAAATCCTTCTGAAGGGGTTAAAACATTTTGCAGCCAGGAGTTCTGCTAATGCAACGCTACTCCTCGCTGCAAAACCCCAGGGAATGAAGGTAAAGTAGGTCAATGACCTATATTTACCTGCATTTGCGGTGAGGCGCCCTCTGCTGGCTGTTCATAGATCGTGGGAGCTTTCCTTGAAAGCCTGGGAGCTTTCTAGGAAAGTTCCCACGATCTATGAACAGCCAGCAGAGGGCGCCTCACCGCAAATGAAGCTAAATATAGATCATTGACCTATATTTAGCTTCATTCCCCGGGGTTTTGCAGCGAGGAGTAGCGTTGCATTAGCAGAACTCCTGGCTGCAAAATGTTTTAACCCCTTCAGAAGGATTTACATCGTTGGACTTTACAGATCCTCGGAAGGTATGTATATTGTTGGTTTATTATGTTTTTTTATTTACAGATCGAGGGTCTTCAGTGATTGGATTGGGCGTTAAATAAAATATTACAACAACCTTTGTTTTTATTTCATTAAAATAATTTTTAATAATGTGTGTGTGTTTTTTTTTTAACCCTTTCATTCAATTGGATTAATAATGGATAGGTGTCATAATTGACGCCTCTTCATTATTAATTAGGCTTAATGTCACCTTACAATAGCAAGGTGACATTAACTCTTCATTACCCCATATCCCACCGCTACACGGGAATGGGAAGAGAGTGGCCAAGTGCCAGAATAGGCGTATCTTCCAGATGTGCCTTTTCTGGGGTGGCTGGGGGCAGGTGTTTTTAGCCAGGGGGGGCCAATAACCATGGACCCTCTCCAGGCTATTGATATCTGCCCTCAGTCACTGGCTTTACTACTCTGGCGGAGAAAATTGCGCGGGAGCCCACGCCAATTTTTTCCGCCATTTAACCCTTAAATATAATAGCTAGAACGGCCAAATTTTGCATATACACACTACTGACATTAGTAGTGTGGAATATGCAAAAAAAATGGTGATATGAGATGGTTTACTGTATGTAACCCATGTCTCATATCATGTCGGGTTTAGGAAGGAGAAAGCAAAAGCCGGTAATTGAATTACCAGCTTTAAAGCTCTCTCACGCTGCATTAAATATAAATATATATATAGGTGTCTCCCTGACATATATATATGTATATATACGTATTCTATGTGTATATATCTACTCTCATCTAACCTGTCAGTGTGATTTTACTGTACTCTGCGCTGAATTGCCGGCTTTTCTAAGGACACGGGTGCGTTAAAATTGGACAGCACTCGCATGGTGCGAGTGCTGTGCGGTTTTTTTCTCGCACCCATTGACTTGCATTGGCGAGTCTCATCCGAGAATCTCAGCAATACGCAGCATGCTGCGATTTTTTTCTCAGCCGACACAGATTTTTCTCAGTCCGATTTCGGCTGGGAAAAAAATCGCTAATGGAATGTCACCTATTGATTAACATTGGTCCGAGTGCAATCCGATTTTTTATCGGATTGCACTCGTCCGTTTTTCTCACAAGTGGAGATGAGCCCTCATTGTCATTCGCTGGCAAGTCCGCGCAGAAATTCCAAGGATGGATGTCGGCGCTGGACCACGGCCAGGTAAGGAGAAAGGTTTTTTTTTATTTGTTATTGAATACAGCAAGCCCGGGGCAGTATGTGAGACACAGGGGGCAGGATGTGAGACACAGGGGGCAGAAGGTGAGTCACAAGGGGCAGAATGTGAGACACAGTGGGCAGAATGTGACATAGGGAGGCAGGATGTGAGACACAGGGGGCAGAAGGTGAGACACAGGGTGCAGAACGTGAGACACAGGGGGCAGAATGTGACATAGGGAGGCAGGATGTGAGACACAGGGGGCAGAAGGTGAGACACGGTGCAGAACGTGAGACACAGGGAGCAGAATGTGAGACAGGGGAGCAGAATGTGAGACACGGGGCAGGAGGTGAGACACAGGGGGCAGGATGTGAGACACGGGGCAGAATGTGAAACATAAGGGGCAGAATGTGAGACACGGGGCAAAATGTGAGACACAAGGGGCAGAATGTGAGACACGGGGCAGGATATGTGACACGGGGCAGAAGGTGAGACAAGGGGGCAGGATATGTGACACAGGGGGCAGAAGGTGAGACACAGGGTGCAGAACGTGAGACACAGGGGGCAGAATGTGAGACAGGGGGGCAGGAGGTGAGACACGGGGGCAGGAGGTGAGACACGGGGCAGGATGTGAAACACAGGGGGCAGAATGTGAAACACAAGGGGCAGAATGTGAGACATGGGGGCAAAATGTGAAACACAAGGGGCAGAATGTGAGGCACGGGGGCAGGATATGTGACACGGGGTAGAATGTGAGACGGGACAGAATGTGAGATACGGGGAAGAATGTGAGACTCGGGGGCAGGATGTGAGACACGGGGCAGAATGTGAGACACAGGGCAGGATGTGAGATTGGACAGGATGTGAGACAGGGGGCAGAATGTGAGACACAGGGCAGGATGTGAGATTGGACAGGATGTGAGACAGGGGGCAGAATGTGAAACACGGGGGCAGGATGGGATACACAGTGGGGCAGTATGGAAGACACGGGGCAGGCTGGAGACAAATATTTCTTAGGCGCCTGTCTCCATTTATATCTATTTGCACTTTGTAATGGAGTTATTTGCTTTTTACATATCATCGAGACTTATGTATTTGTTAGTTACAGTCAGCCTGCCATAGTTACTGTTATACTGCTCTTGTGAGGTTGGTCCATATGTGGGTCCCACTGTGTTTCATTCCTGCACCAGTGGTTACTGTCCCAGTTTTTGTATGTTTTTTTATGTGTTTTTCAATAAAGATTATATTTATATTTTACTATCTGGTCTTTTTGTGAAGGCTTTTTTTCAGCTTTGTTTATATTTTCCTTCATAACCTTGTTAGGGATATTATTTGGTGTTTCTGGAGACAAATAGGGCAAAAATATGGGGCAGGATGGAGACATATTGGGTGTTTTTTTATTTTTTATTGAATACAGCAAGCCCGGGGCAGTGTGTGAGACACAGGGGGCAGGATGTGAGACACAGGGGGCAAGAATGTGAGACACAGGGGGCAGGATGTGAGACACAGGGGGCAGAATGTGAGACAGGGGGGCGGATGTGAGACACAAGGGGGCAGAATGTGACATAGGGAGGCAGGATGTGAGACACATGGGACAGAATGTGAGACACAGGAGACAGAATGTGAGACACGGGGCAGAATGTGACACACAGGCACACAGGGGAGCAGGATGTGAAACACTGGGCAGAATGTGAGACACGGGGGCAGGATGTGAGATACAGGGGGGCAGGATGTAAGACGGGGCAGAACGTGAGACACAGGGGGCAGAATGTGAGACATGGGGCAGGAGGTGAGACACGGGGCAGGATGTGAGACACAAGGGGCAGAATGTGAGACACGGGGGCAGAATGTGAGACACGGGGCAGGATGGGGGCAGAATGTGAGACATGGGGCAGGATGTGAGATTGGACAGGATGTGAGACACGGGGGCAGAATGTGAAACGGGGGCAGGATAGGAGACACGGGGCAGGATGGAGACAAATGGGGCTAAAATATGGGGCAGGATGGAGACAGATGGGGTGTTTTTTATTTTTTATTGAATACAGCAAGCCCGGGACAGTATGTGAGACACAGGGGGCAGGATGTGAGACACAGGGGGGCAGGATATGAGACACAGAGGGGCAGCATGTGAGACACAGGGGGCAGAATGTGAGACACAGGGGGCAAGAATGTGAGACACGGCGGAAGAATGTGAGACTCAGGGGCAGAATGTGAGACACAGGGGGCAGGATGTGAGATTGGACAGAATGTGAGATACAGGGGGCAGGATGGGATACACAGGGGGGCAAGATGGGATACACAGGGGGCAGGATAGGAGACACGGGGCAGGATGGAGACAAATGGGGCAGAAATATGGGGCAGGATGGAGACAGATGGGGCAGGATCATGGTGCAGGATGGATACGATGGAGACAGATGGGGCGGCAGGATCATGGGACAGATGGGAGGGCAGGATCATGGGACAGATGGGTCAGGATCATGGGACAGATGGGTCAGGATCATGGGACAGATGGGTCAGGATCATGGGACATGATCTCTAATTCTCTTAACCTTCTGGCTATTACAGAAACCTGGATCCAGCATTCAGACACCACCGCCGCTGCCGCTCTCTCGTTTGGTGGGCTAAAATTTTCACATACCGCTAGACCTGAGAACAGACAGGGTTGAGGTGTTGGTTTGCTCCTTTCATCACAATGTGCTTTCCAGGTCATCCCCCCAGTTTCCTCACTTACATTTCCTTCCTTTGAAGTCCACGCAGTCAGACTCTTAAGCCCTTAAGACTCTTAAGCCCTTCTCCTTCTGAGTGGCAGTTGTTTATCGCCCTCCAGGCTCCTCCCACCAGTTTCTAGACCACTTTGCCATCTGGCTTACTCACTTTCTATCCTGTGACATCCCCACCCTCATCATGAGAGACTTTAACATCCCCATCAATGATCCCCTCTCCCAATCTGCCTGTCATCTTCTTTCTCTAACTTCTTCATTCGTCCTCTCACAGTTTACTAATTCTCCTACGCATGAGGATGGGAATACTCTGGACCTGGTTTTCTCCCGTCCCGACTCGCTACACGACTTTACTAACTTTACTAACTCCCCTCTCCCGCTTTCGGACCACAACCTTCTTTCCATCTCTGTCAAGAATTATCTCCTCACCCGGGAAAGCCCCACTTACCACACTTATCGGAATACACGTACCATTAATACCCAGCAGCTTATGGACAATCACCACACATTTTTAGCCCCCATCTCCTCCCTCTCCTGTCCAGACTTGGCACTGTCACACCTCAATAATACACTGAAGAATGCCCTAGATGAAGCAGCACCTTCTACACGCAGAAAGACCCGACACAGACAACGGCAGCCCTGGCACACAATGCAAACACGCTTTCTTCAGCACTGCTCAAGGTGTGCAGAGCGGCCGTGGAGAAAATCTCTTAGCAGAAGACTTCATCCACTCGTTCATGATCAAAACCTATAACTCTGCCCTTCATCTGGCCAAATAATCGTTCTTCACCACCCTCATCACCTCACTATCCAACAACCCAAAACGACTTTTTGATACCTTAAACTCCCTCCTGAAACCTAAAGTACAGGCCCCCATCACCAACCTCAGTGGTGAGGATCTGGCCACTTATTTCCTAGAAAAAAATCAACCACATCCATCAGGATATCTCAGCCCAATCTCCTCTGTGCCTGCATCCCCTTCCCAGCCGCACCTCAAGCTCACTAGACATCTTTGAGCCTGTTTCGGAAAAATAATAGAAAAAACTTGGCACTCAGTAGTGAGAAAAATTATTTTGCTTTTTTTATTATTAATGCATCCAGACAAAATTGACGAATAAACGTATTCGGTCCGGCAAAGGACCTTCATCAGACAATTCTTTAGTGTGAACTGGATGTAGAAGCAATCTAAGAAGGTATAAGGAGCGTCCACAGATTATATAGGTTATATAACAGCCTGCTGCAATAGGTATAATCTGCTGCAATAGGTATGATCTGACATATGGAACACCAATCACATAGGGAGGATAAAGCCCCGGGGTATGTGGCAACATCAGTTGCAGAGGCAAAGCGCTGTGTCCGGATCAGTGAGGAGGAAGCGTGGCAACATGCCGTGCAGCAGGAGGGACCGCTCCTTCACTGTATCTTTTGCCGGCTCCTCTTCCTCTCCTTGTCCCCTTACTATCGGGGTTCCGCAGGGCTCAGTCCTAGGCCCCTTCCTCTTCTCTCTATACACTGCCCCTATTGGAAAAACAATCAGCATATTTGGGTTCCAGTATCATCTCTATGCTGATGACACCCAATTATACACTTCTTCCCCGGACATCACACCTACCCTAATTCAAAATACCAAGGATTGTCTGTCTGCAGTCTCTAACATCATGTCCTCCCTCTATTTAAAACTAAATCTCTCCAAAACTGAACTTCTTGTGTTTCTCCCCTCTACTAACCTCACTCTACCTAATATCGAAATAACCCTGGAGGGTTCAACCATAACTCCCAAGCAGCATGCCCGTTGTCTTGGGGTCATATTTGACACCAAACTTTCCTTTACTCCTTACATCCGATCACTCACTCGCTCTTGTCACCTGCATCTTAAAAACATCTCCAGAATCCGACCTTTTCTCACCTTTGAAACTGCTAAGACTCTTACTGTCGCTCTTATTCATTCTCGTCTGGACTACTGCAACTCTCTTCTGATCGGTCTCCCTCTTACCAAACTTTCTCCTCTCCAATCCATCTTGAATGCAGCAGCCAGGGTCATATTTCTGTCCTGGCGCTTCACCGATGCCTCCATCTTGTGCCAGTCATTACACTGGCTACCCATTCGCTACAGGGTCCAGTATAAACTCATCTCTCTCACCCACAAAGCTCTCCACAGTTCTGCACAGCCTTATATATCCTCCCTCATCTGTCTATCGCCCTACATGGGCCCTCCGTTCCACAAATGACCTAAGACTAACATCCCCCTTAATCCGAACCTCGCACCTCCATCTCCAAGACTCACAGTATCTCGTGCTGTGCCTGCTTTCTGGAATGCACTTCCCCAGACAATCAGGCTGTTACCTAGCCCCGACCTATTCAAGGGCGCTTTAAAAACCCATCTCTTCAACCAAGCCTACTACATCAACTACTCAGTAAACTAACTTTGCCCTGTTCCCTCTTCCAAATATTTTTCTGAATCTGCACCCTACTATTCATCTGTCTCCACACCCTCCATGTACACGATAACTGCACTTGATACTTGACGTGAGGCACTTAAACACATGGGCTGATGACCAGATCATGCAGCTTTATATGAAAATCCTTATCTACTATATAATTGTCTAAGGGTCACTTCCCTCTGTCTGTCTTTCTGTCTGTCTGTAACGGATATTCATTGGTCGCAGCCTCTGTCTGTCCTGGAAATCCAAGTCGCTGATTGGTCGTGGCAAAACAGCCACGACCAATCAGCGATGGGCACAGTCCGGCGAAAAAATGGCCACTCCTTCCTCCCCACAATCAGTGACCGCTCCATACTCCCCTCCAGTCAGCGCTCACACAGTGTTAATGACAGCATTGACCGCGGTGTAATGCACTCGGTTAACGCTGCTATTAACCCTGTGTGACCAACATTTTACTATTCATGCTGCCTATGCCGCATCAATAGTAAAAAGATCTAAAGTTAAAAATAATAAAAAAAATAAAAAATAGTTATATACTCACCGTCCGTCGGATCAGGAACAGGCCTTTCCCGCTCCTCGTGACGCCCCGGTAACCACTCCATGCATTGCGGTCTCGCGAGATGATGACGTGCGGTCTCGCGAGACCGCTATGTCATCATCTCGCGAGACCGCAATGCACTCTTCAGACCGGAGCGTGCGAGGAGCGTCGGTAACTGCTTCAATCTGGGGGCAAAAGGAGGGTGAGTATATAACTATTTTTTATTTTAATTCTTTTTTTTAACAGGGATATGGTGCCCACATTGCTATATACGGCGTGGGCTGTGCAATATATTACGTGGGCTGTATTATATAGTACTACTTGGCTGGGCAATATACTACGTGGCTGAGCAATATACTACGTGGTTGGGCAATATACTACGTGACTGGGCAATATACTACGTGACTGGGCAATATACTACATCGCTGGGCAATATACTACGTGGCTGGGCAATATACTACGTGACTGGGCAATATACTATGTGGCTGGGCAATATACTGCGCGGGCTATGCAATGTACTGCGCGGGCTGTGTAATGTACTACGCCGGCTGTGCAATGTACTACGCCGGCTGTGCAATGTACTACGCGGGCTGTGCAATATACTGCATGGGCTGTGCAATATACTGCATGGGCTTTGCAATATACTGCGTGGGCTGTGCTATACACTATGTGGCCTGTGTTATACACTACGTGGCCTGTGTTATACACTACGTGGCCTGTGTTATATACTGCATGCGTGGTACAGCGCGGGCTGTGCAATATATTACGTGGGCTGTGCAATATACTACGTGGCTTGGCAATATACTATGTGACTGAGCAGTATACTACGGGACTGGGCAGTATACTACGTGGCTCTGTGCTGTATACTACGTGGCTGGGCAATATACTATGTAACTGGCCAATATACTACGTGACTGGGCAGTATACTTCGTGACTGGGCAGTATACTACATGACTGGGCAGTATACTACGTGATTGTGCTGTATACTACGTGACTGGGCAATATACTACGTGGCTGGGCAATATACTACGTGGCTGGGCAATATACTATTTGGCTGGGCAATATACTATGTGGCTGGGAAATATACTATGTCACTGGGCAATATACTACGTATCTGGGCAATATACTATGTGGCTGGGCAATATACTACGTGGTTGGGCAACATACTATGTGGCTGGGCAATATACTACTTGGCTGGGCAATATACTACGTGGCTGGGCAATATACTACGTGGCTGGGCAATATACTACGTGGCTGGGCAATATACTACGTGGGCTGTGCAATATAATACGTGGACATGCATATTCTAGAATACCCGATGCGTTAGAATCGGGCCACCATCTAGTTTATTATAATTGCCAGACCTGAAATAACAAGCACTTTTTACCTATTGTGTCCCCCCCATTTCCTTGTAGATTGTAAGCTTGTGAGCAGGGACCTCACTCCTAATGACACTGTTTAAATTGTCTTAACGTATATTGAATTTATTGCCTGTACATGTCCCCGCTTAATTTTAAAGTGTTGCGGAATATGTTGGCGTTATATAAATAAGAATTATTATTATTAAATTACCGTATATACTTGAGTATAAGCCGACCCAAGTATAAGCCGACCCCCCTAATTTTGCCACAAAAAACTGGGAAAACTTAATGACTTGATTATAAGCCTAGTGTGGGAAATGCAGCAGCTACCGGTAAATGTCAAAAGTAAAAATAGATACCAATAAAAGTAAAATTAATTGAGACATCAGTAGGTTAAGTGTTTTTGAATATCCATATTGAATCAGGAGCCCCATATAATGCTCCATACAGTTTATGATGGGCCCCATAAGATGCTCCATATTAAAATATGCCCCATATAATCCTGCATAAAGGTTAATAATGGCCCCATAAGATGCTCCATAGACACATTTGCCCAATATAATGCTGCACAAATGCTGGTTATGGCCCCATAAGATGCTCCATAAAGATATTTGCCCCATATAACGCTGCACAAACCTTGATTATGGCCCTATAAGATGCTCCATACAGACACTTGCCCCATATACCGTAATGCTCCACAAACGTTAATTATGGCCCCAAAGAGACACTTGCCCCATATAGTGCTGCACAAACGTTATGGCCCCATATAGTGCTGCACAAATGTTATGGCCCCATATAGTGCTGCACAAACATTATGGCCCTATACAGTGCAGCACAAACGTTATGGCCCCATATAGTGCTGCACAAACGTTATGGCCCCATACAGTGCTGCACAAACGTTATAGCCCAATATAATGCTGCACAAATGTTATGGCCCCATATAGTGCTGCACAAATGTTATGGCCCCATATAGTGCTGCACAAACCTTATGGCCCCATATAGTGCTGCACAAATGTTATGTCCCCATATAGTGCTGCACAAATGTTATGGCCCCATATAGTGCTGCACAAACCTTAGGCCCCATAGATGCTCCATACAGACACTTGCCCCATTTGCTGTTGCTGCAATAAAAAAAAAATCACATACTCACCTCTCCGTCACTCAGGCCCCCGGAACTTTCACTAGTTACCTGCTCCTTGTTCCGGGCTTCGCTTTGTCTTCAGGATTGACGTTCAGCAGAGGGCGCGCACTGACCATGTCACCGTGCCCTCTGACCTAAGCGTCACTGCTGAAGACAAAGTGATGCCCGGAACGAGGAGCAGGTGACTATCGCGCAGCGCTCCCGATCCCCGTACACTCACCTGGTCCTCGCGCTGTGCAGGTCCCTGGCTTCTCCGACGCTGCAGCTTCATCCTGTACTGAGCGGTCACCGTTACCGCTCATTACAGTAATGAATATGCGGCTCCACCTCTATGGGAGGTGGAGCCGCATATTCATTACTGTAATGAGCGGTACCATGTGACCACTCAGTACAGGAAGAATCTGCTGCTGCCAGCATCGGGGAAGCCAGGGACCTGCAGGGACCGCGCCAGGAGTAGGTATGTATAATTTCACAGCTCCCGCTCCCCCCCCCTGCCGACCCCGTGTATGACTCGAGTACAATCTTTTTCTTCACATATTTATTTTTGTATACTTTTATTTTTTATCATTATTATCATCTACATTTTATTCATCTTATAGCAATAATATCATAGTCTTTTATTACGTAACAACATTTTTGCATAATAACATATACATTATTGTATATTTGAATTTACTATATGTTATATTAGTTTAAGTATTTGAAAGAAGGTGCTAAAGTTGTATCTCCAATAGTGAAATAGTATTTTTTACACAAATTGAGCTGTTTAACATTGAAATTGACCCCCATAACAGGCCATGACTAATATCCTGTTCTCTATGTACCTGATGAAGTAGACAGATTCACTCAGAAATGCATTTTTCATAAATACCTGCATCTATCCACGCCATGTATGACCTGCTCCTCACTGGTTATCAAAAGAAAAAAATTGGTCTGTGACGCTCATCCAAAGCAAAATATAACCCAAAAAAATAAATATAGGATTCTGTAGCGTATCAAGAAAAAGGATAACAATTTTTATTACACGATTAATAGAGCCATCAGACAAAATGTAATTAAAAAGCGGAAAAGGCAACACCTAAGAGCTGCATCCATACAGGAGACATACATACAACAATTGGGGCAGAAATGCATGAAGCATAACCTTAGTTAATCAAAAGAGGCTGTAAATCAGAGAGGTGTTAGATTGAAAGTTCTACATAGTATTGATCTATTGAGACTAACAAACAGCAGTTTACAAACAGGTATATGCAGATCCTAATGGGCAACATAAAGAAAAGAAAAATAGAAAAAGCTAATTATACAATAGTAAAGAAGTAAGTCAACCTTCAGTCCTCAAAGTAATAAATATAAGTAGGCAAGTGTGAATAAAGCCCAATACTAGGTGTATATAAATATTGTAAATAACACAAATTTATAATTCAGACTTAAATTCAGCAGCCACCATAAATGAGGGTATAGTAACAATCCAGGAAAACATGATAACAATGCAAAGTATAAGGAAATAAGACCACCAATCACTCCTAACCCCAGGCTAGCAATGAAAACAGTGAAATCCTCAGTAAACAATCTGATATAGATGTGGGTAAGTGGCCCCAACTCGTGTTGTCAACTTAAGTTTGAATTGTAAATTTTTGCTGTTCATATTATTTATACACATCTACTATTTGGCTTTATTCACACTTGTCTGCTTATATTTATTACCGTATGTACTCAAGTATAAGCCTAGATTTTCAGCCCATTTTTTAGGCTGAAAGTGCCCCTCTCGGATTATACTCAAGTCATTGTCCTTGGGGGTCGGCAGGGGATGGGGAGTGGCAGCTGTCACATCATACTCATCTGCACCCGGCATGTCCCTGCTTCTCCGGTGCCCGCAGCTCTTCCTGTGTTCAGCGGTCACATGGTACCGCTCATTAAAGTAATGAATATGGACGCGACTCCACTCCCATAGGGGTGGAGCGCATATTCATTACTTTAATGAGCAGTACCAGTGACCGCTGAACACAGTAACAAGCTGCCGGTGTCAGAGATCATCTCATTGGAGAAGCAGGGACCGCGCCGGGAGGGTGAGTATATTGGGGGAGGGTGAGCATTGCGATATTCACCTGTCCCCGTTCTACCGCCGTGCTCCGCTGTGTATTCCACATCCTCTGGCTGTGACATTCAGGTCAGAAGGCGCAATGACGTGGTTAGTGCGCACCTTCTGAACATTCACTGCAGAGAGCCAAAGACAGAGCGGCAAGTGCCGGTGTCCTCGCCTGCTCAGGATAAGAGTTGAGTATGTAATTTATTTTTTTTGAATCGCAGCAGCATAAGGGGCAAAAGTTTCTATGGAGCATCTTATTGGGCCATAATCAACCTTTATGCAGCATTATATGGGGCAAATGTTTCTATGGAGCTTCTTATGGGGCCATAATCAACCTTTATGCAGCATTATATGGAGCACATTTTTTTATGGAGCTTCTTATGGGACCATAATCAACCTTTATGCAGGATTGTATGGGTCAAACGTTTCTATGGAGCATCTTATGGGGCCATTATCAACCTTTGTGCATCATTATGTGGGGCATATTTTTGTATGAAGCATCTTATGGGGCCCATCATAAACTTTATGGTGCATTATATGGGGCATATTTTATTATGGAGCATCTTATGGGACCCATCATGAACTTTATGGAGCATTATATGGGGTGTATTTTGCATGGAGCACCTTATGGGGCCCATCATGCACTTTATGGAGCATTATATGGGGCTCCTGACTCAATATGGATATTCAAAAACAGTTAATCTACTGATGTCTGAATTAATTTCACTTTTATTGGTATCTATTTTTATTTTTGAAATTTACCAGTAGCTGCTTCATTTCCCACCCTAGGCTTATACTCGAGCCATTAAGTTTTCCCAGTTTTTTGTGGCAAAATTAAAGGTCTCGGCTTATACTTGGGTCGGCTTATACTCGAGTATATACGGTACTTTGAGGACTGAATGTTTATTTACCTCTTTACTATTGTATAATTCATTTATTTTCAATTTTTTTCTATTTTTTGCATAAGCACTTCTTTATTGCTCATTAGGATCTGTATATACCTGCTGTTTATTAGTATTGACCTATTGAGGGACTATGTAAAACTTTCTAGCACCTCTCAGATTTACAGCCTCGTTTGACTCCCTAAGGTTATGGTTCTCACATTTCTGCCCCAATTGTTGCATGCCTCCTGTATGGATGTGGCATTATGTGTCGCCTTTCCCAGCCTTTTAATTTTTTAATTACATTTTGTCTGATGTCTCTATTAATTGTCTAGAAAGGATTGCTATCCTTTTAATTGATATGCTCCAGTGTCCTATATTTCTTTTTTGGGTTATATTCCTCCTCATTGGCAGCACTTACCAAGACAGCGATTTTTAATCCTATGCAGTTCTTAACTGATGGCACTGCTGGATATCTACCGATTTCTATGGGTAGTAAGAATGATGTATCTTTCATCTGATGTACTAAGTTTCCTTGGGTGACAACTGCATGTATGATCTGCAAAGCTCCCATTTCCAAGATGTTTGGAGCAACTTTCCTGCTGAGTTTCTTCAAAAGTTGAGTGCAATTGCACACAGAATTGATGCTTTGATGATGTTTTGATGGCAAAGGGTGGTCACACCAAATATATTAAGTTGACTTACATTTCTCTTTTGTTCATTTACTTTCCATTTTGATAATTGATAAAAATAAACTAATAAAATTTCCACATACACACCCTATTTGCACTTTCTGTGAAGCCTCTCGAGATTGATGGTCCCCAAACTCTGTGTTGAAACATTGCTATTTACATGTATTTTTGCACTGAAGCAATCCTGAATTCCTGCTTATTTTCTGGATCTAAATCTTTTCTGGTGTTAGGTCATAATTTGGAGTCTTATACCCACAATATTCAGCTTGTACTGCTGGTTTGCTATCTACAGTATCTAATATCTATATATCATCTATATTTCTATTGTTCTTGATCTTTGTACAAGTATGAGTGTGGATGACATGACTAGTCATTTTCCTTTTTTTATGTTTCATTGATTTAAGTTGGTCAAAGGCTGGATCCATTCCTAATACAAATTTTGATGCAATAGTCTATCTATTTTGTATAACCTCGCCAGATCTAAAACCAATGGTCCCTGTATTGCCATTTTGGCCAAACTAAAGTTGGACATGTGGTGTATTAATCATATGTCAAGTTTGTTACATATGTACACTGGTTTCAGATCGTCACTGTGGTTGTCAACTAATTCACTGGGGACTGTCTGATGCAGAGTATGTAGTATGTTGTGGCACAGAATCGTAAGTGATGGGTAGTGAGTCATGTGACTGATGGCAGTATAGTTTTCTCTCCATGAGATGAGCAGTACTGGGGATGACAAGTAGAGATGAGTATTTTGAAAAGATAAGGATAGCAGACTGGCTACGTAATGCTGAAATACAGATAGTGAAGTCAGATTTCCCACTGTAACCGCAAACAGAGAGGGATATTGGCACGCCTGAAGTATAGAGGTGATTAGGAAGCTAATGTTCCAAACAAGGAACTATTGTAGAGCTGAGATCCGGTACCTTGGAAACATGCATTGGTGGGCCTCAAAAAGGAAAGCCATACTGTCGACGTGAGGCTATTAGGTGAAGAATAGAGGAGAGGACTGCCCTGAGGCTGATAAAGGATGTGAGTGTGGGCCTCACTGAGACCAAAGAAAAGAGCTGCAACAGTGTGAGGTGGAGTCCAGCAAGTCCAGTCACACCACTTCCCATGGAGTTGTAAGAAGCTTCTAATGTGTTCTTTGAGAGTAAAAAGCGCCACTTAGTTTTCAGCACTGGAGTGGTGCCTCTAATCTAAAGTCCCAGGCCTTCACCTTGTAATCACCTGCTATCAACACCACACTGGTCAATATATCTTCTAATTAGGGGGGAGTCAGAGATCAACTTCATACTGGATGGATGTCAGCGGTAACAGTCGCAGGGTCTCAATGCAATTCTATGAGAGTCAAAACAAGGCTGTCATAGACGTGCATTGAAATATGACCTTCAGCTTGCTCCAGAAAACAGTGGAGCAATCCGACAGGTCATAAATTGCTGGAGACCAATGGGAATGGTATTGATAGAAGGTGAAGATGTTGGCTGGTATGTATAAAACTAGGGGCAGGAAACGTAGATTAGAAGAACCACTCCAGAGATAAAATAAAAAAACAACAACACAGGAGTGGTGCTTTAAGTTCTGAAATGTGGTTAAGTACTATACTTCCATGTTATAGAACCTGTAAATCCTGATTTAAGCTGATTTTAAAAAAATCCTGCATTTTATTAATAATAATAATAATAATAATAATAATCTTTATATAGTGCCAATATATTCTGCAGCGCTTTCCAGTTTAGAGTTTTAGAATTGCCGTAGATCCAGTTGCTGTGCTGGACAACAGGGTGTCATTGTGTATGGGACAGTGCCTCCTAATACATATATAATACAATGAAAGCTAAACTAACCTTTTGCTGATCATATCCTGCAGTGGGAATAAAATGAGGAAGAAGTTGTGGAGAGATATATGACAATCATAAACCAATTTTCAAATTCAGGTTCTGAAAGGATCAGAAACAGTGTCCACAATTCCATGTTATAATGTACGGTAAGCTGTCACCACCTTCATGATTAACTGTTACCTAAGATTCCCACATAATTTAGTCCTGTAGGAGTATGATTGTGTGTGGTTTTACAATGTTCTATAAACTGCACTATGTCCAACCAGTCTCATTTTAATGGCATTCACATGTCTTAAAATCTTATGGTTTAATGATCTTTTATGGATACTGATACACATGTGAAAACACATGAGAATACTTACTAATATTTGTTTCACTATTTATGAGTGTCCTGTTCTTTCTCTTAACTTAATTGTTGTTGGGTATAAACTATTCAACATTTCACAGCAATAAAGCTGTAAAAAATATTGTGCCATTAAATCAATTTTTATAGCTTTTAAAAAAGATTTAAAAAAAAGTCTTTATCAAAGACAGAATATCGGGCAGACATTTTCTTCAAAAGGCTCTCAAGTCATACATTTATTAATGACTAGATGGTGGCCCGATTCTAACGCATCGGGTATTCTAGAATATGCATGTCCACGTAGTATATTGCACAGCCCACGTAGTATATTGCCCAGCCACATAGTATATTGCCCAGCCACGTAGTATATTGCCCAGCCACGTAGTATATTGCCCAGTCACATAGTATATTGCCCAGCCACATAGTATATTGCCCAGCCACGTAGTATATTACACAGCCCACGTAGTATATTGCCCAGCCACATAGTATATTGCCCAACCACGTAGTATATTGCCCAGCCACGTAGTATATTGCCCAGTCACATAGTATATTGCCCAGCCACGTAGTATATTGCCCAGACACGTAGTATATTGCCCAGCCACGTAGTACAGTATATTGCCCAGACACGTAGTATATTGCCCAGACACGTAGTATATTGCCCAGACACGTAATATATTGCCCAGCCACGTAGTATATTGCCCAGCCACGTAGTATATTGCCCAGTCACGTAGTTTATTGCCCAGTGACGTATATTGCCCAGCCACGTAGCATATTGCCCAGACACATAGTATATTGCCCAGCCACGTAGTATATTGCCCAGCCACGTAGTATATTGCCCAGCCACGTAGTCTATTGCCCAGATACGTAGTATATTGCCCAGCAACGTAGTATATTGCCCAGCCACGTAGTATATTGCCCAGCCACGTAGTATATTGCCCAGTCACGTAGTATATTGCCCAGTCACATAGTTTATTGCCCAGTGACGTAGTATTTTGCTCAGTAGTATATTGCTCCGTTACATAGTATATTGCCCAGTGACGTAGTATACAGCACAGACACATAGTATACTGCCCAGTCACGTAGTATACTGCCCAGCCACGTAGTATATTGCCCAGCCACGTAGTATATTGCCCAGACACGTACTATATTGCCCAGCTACGTAGTATATTGCCCAGCCACGTAGTATATTGCCCAGTGACGTAGTATATTGCCCAGTCACATAGTTTATTGCCCAGTGACGTAGTATATTGCCCAGCCACGTAGTATATTGCCCAGTTACATAGTATATTGCCCAGTGACGTAGTATACAGTACAGAGCCACATAGTATACAGCACAGACACGTAATATACTGCCCAGTCACGTAGTATATTGCCCAGTTACGTAGTATATTGCCCAGCCACGTAGTATATTGCCCAGCCACGTAGTATATTGCCCATCCACGTAGTACATTGTCCAGCTATGTAGTATATTGTCCAGTCACGTAGTATATTGCCCAGTTATGTAGTATATTGCCCAGCCACGTAGTATATTGCCCAATTACGTAGTATATTGCCAAGTGATGTAGTATACAGCACAGAGCCACATAGTATATTGCCCAGCGACGTAGTATACAGCACAGAGCCACGTAGTATATTGCCCAGCCACGTAGTATATTGACCAGCTACGTAGTATATTGCCCAGTCACGTATGTCACAGGTTAAAAAATAAAAACTAAAGATATACTCACCTTCCGAGGGAGCCCTTGTAGTCCTGTCGCCTGTGTGCGGTGCACTCGGCAGCTTCCGATCCCAGGCTTGGTAACGCAAGACCCGTGATGACGTCGCAGTCACATGACCGTGACGTCATGGCAGGTCCTTCTCGCGCAGGCGCGCAGGACCTGTGATGAGGTCGCGGTCACATGACCGTGACGTCATGGCAGGTCCTTGTCGCATAACATCCTTGTCACCGGAACCTGCCGCTTGCATGGACCGGTTACCGGAGCGTCGCGAGGAGCGAGAAAGGCGGTGGAAGATGAGTATATAATGATTTTTTTTTTATTATTATTTTTAACATTAGATCCTTTTACTATTGACGCTGCATAGGCAGCATCAATAGTAAAAACTTGGTCACACAGGGTTAATAGCGGCGGTAATGGAGTGAGTTACCCACGGCATAATGCAGTCCGTTACCGCTGGCATTAACCCTGTGTGAGCAGTGACTGCGGGGAGTATGGAGCGGGCACCGGGCACTGACTGCAGGGGAGTAGGGAGGGACTAATTGGACTGTGGCCGTTGCTGATTCGTCGTGGCAGCCATGACAGGCAGCTGGCGAGACCAATCAGTGACTTGGATTCCATGACAGACAGAGGCCGCGACCAATGAATATCTGGGAAAGACAGAAGGACAGAAAGACGGACGTGACCCTTAGACAATTATATAGTAGATATACTGTGTGATCAATCACAGGTATATAGTTACTATATCGAACAAAGTCCAGCTCACCATGATCGACATCTTTGGAGACTCGGAACATGGAGCCGCTGTGTCAGGGCATAGAAAATCAAAGAAGAAATGAGGAATCCAGCTCAACGAGGTAGTGAAAAAAACTTCTTTCTTTATTCACTTGAAAATATATTTAGTGGAGGATAAAAACATCAGCAATTACAAAGGATAAAAAGCAATATCAACGCGTTTCTGGTGACCAAGCACCCTTAATCATGATAAGGGTGCTTGGTCACCAGAAATGCGTTGATATCGCTTTTTATCCTTTGTAATTGCTGATGTTTTTATCCTCCACTGAATATATTTTCAAGTGAATAAAGAAAGAAGTTTTTTTCACTACTTCGTTGAGCTGGATTCCTCATTTCTTCTTTTATATAGTTACTATGCATTACTCTGCAAAGTGTTGAACTAGGATTCCTTGAGTCCTATAAATGAAATTATTCTGAAGTCTTACACATTATTGATGCAGAACTTGTTCACATCCAATTATGACTGTACTAGATGGTGGCCCAATTCTAACGCATCGGGTATTCTAGAATATGCATGTCCACGTAGTATATTGCACAGCCCACATAGTATATTGCACAGCCCACGTAGTATATTGCACAGCCCACGTAGTATATTGCCCAGTCACATAGTATATTGCCCAGCCACGTAGTATATTGCCCAGCCACGTAGTATATTGCCCAGCCACGTAGTATATTGCCCAGCTATGTAGTATATTGCCCAGCCACGTAGTATATTGCCCAGTCACGTAGTATATTGCCCAGCCACGTAGTATATTGCCCAGCCACGTAGTATATTGCCCAGCTATGTAGTATATTGCCCAGCCATGTAGTATATTGCTCAGCCACGTAGTATATTGCCCAGTCACGTAGTATATTGCCCAGCTACGTAGAATATTGCCCAGCCATGTAGTATATTGCCAAGTCACGTAGTATATTGCCCAGCTACATAGTATATTGCCCAGCCACGTAGTATATTTCCCAGCCACGTAGTATATTGTAGTATATTGCCCAGCCACATAGTATATAACACTGCCCACACAGTATATAACAGTGGCCACGTAATATATAGCACAGCCCACGCAGTATATAGCACAGCCCACGGAGTATATCACCAGGGCCGGCTCCAGGTTTTTGAGGGCCCCGGGCGAAAGAGTCTCAGTGGGCCCCCCCCCCCTTTAACACATACCCCGATTTATGATGCACAGATACGGCAGAGAAATGTATAGTACAATGCCAGATTTCACTTCTTACATGAGTGACAGCTATTGTAGATTCTGCAGTGTATATAGACAGGAGGAAAGGTGCTGTGCAGTGTATATATACTGGAGAGGTGCTTTTCTGTTTTGAGTTTTTCTATGAAACAAAGACTTTTCTACATAAACAACGTTGTTTGGTTTTGCGGCCCCAACAGATCTGTGCTACAAAGTAACAGGCGGCTCGGGCATTAATGAGGGACCTGATGCTGAATCCTTTCCACAAACCCTAATGACCCAATTAGTGCCCTGTCATTAGAAGCTCATTAAACGTCTCCCTGTCCCGAGCAGTCATGTACAGTATGGGGGGATCCTGCAGCCCACCCCCTGACTGCTCCATACCATACACTGCCCTTCTCTGTCATCGTTACCCCATGTTACACTTGTCACCCCCCCACTACAGAGTAGCAGGGCAGCCAATGTCACCCCCTCCCGGACCCTAAAGGCAGCAGGAAATGTCTGCTCCTCTATTGGGTTGGAACCTGATTTAATCAAGGAATAATGTGGATTTGTTGCTGGTGGCTGCAGGGGAAGGGTTAAGTGATGCCATGTCCGTGGTGGGAGCAGTGGCAGCTGCTGGGACCTGGACAGAGACAACCAATGTTGCTGTGACTGCACAGTGTGATGTGGAGGAGAGAAGCTGAGACTCCAGAGCAGAAATCACCCACATGCCAGCACTGGGCAGAGTCCCTCCAGTCACCAGCCTGGGGCCACGGGGCCCCAACGTACAGCCCACAGCTCTGTTTTATCCATGGCAGCAGCTCCCCTTCCTCCTGGCATCTGGTTAACCCCATTTATGCGGGTCGGATTGTTATCTTTAAGGTTCAGCAATAACCTTCATACAGATGGGAAGGGGTTAAGCTTCTTCCTACCCCACTGGTGCAGGTTTGGTGCAGCATGCATGTATTCTGGGTGAGCTGGGCGGCTTACAGGCTGGAGCCTGCACCCCACCAGCTGCTCCTCCAGACATCACCCACATTTTTAGGCAGCGGAGACAGACAGCAGCAGACTGAGCCACAACTGCAACCACTGCTGGATACCTTTGCACTCACGACTCAGGCACTGGTAGGACGGAGCTCCTCCGGAATCTGCCTGATAAACTTCAGCACTGTCTGCAGCCACCCAGGGGGGAGAGCATGTTATCTCCATGTTATCTCTCCGCCCACAATGTCACACTGGCTGCCTTCTGTTAACCCCTATGTGTGCCTGCCTGGCTGCACTGACTGAGTAAGAAGATGCTTGTGTCAGAGCTGGCACATAGGGGTTAAGAGAACGCAGCCAGCAGTGACTTTGTGGGGGGAGAGAGCATGTTATCTCCTGCTCTGCTCTCCCAGCTGTATCTATGACAGCATGAGTGGGCCCCCCCCCCTCTCCCCAGGGCCCCGGCATTTGCCCGGTGTGCCGGGTGCTGATGCCAGCCCTGTATATCACACATCCCACATAGTACATAGCACTGCCTATGTAGTATACAGCACAGAGCCACGCAGTATGTAACACAGCCCACGTAGTATACAGCAGTGTGGGCACCATATCCCTGTTAAAAAAATAATTAAAATAAAAAATAGTTATATACTCACCCTCCGGCGGGATCCACCGAAGCTCCGGCGATAGCCGCAGACCGCTAAGGATTCTGGGTAATTTTGCAATGCATCTATGGGAACGGAATATGGCGGAGGCCGCACGCGGCTCAGCGGACAACGGAGGGTGAATATAGCAGGTTTTTTGTTTTTTTATTATCTTTAACATGACATTTTTTTTAATATTGATGTCGTATAGGCAGCATCACAAAACAAAAAGAAAAGAAGCCACTCAACAAATGTTCGCACACCACCTGGTACGTATCAAAAAGGAACAACTTTAATGGGTAACACAACAATAAAAACATTTAAAAACAATACAACAAAACTCCCCCCGTCAGGTCCATAAAGCTCATAAATATATATATATACTTGCTGCATAAAACATGTGAATGTAAAGCCGGCTGTGTTCAAAATAAGGTACCATGTAATATCACCTGAAACAATACCATAAAGAACCGGGCATCCAGAGGGTCTGGGCCCAAGTGCCCCACAAGAAAACTCAGGGGGGGAGGGAGAAGAAGGACAGCACGCCCAACCCCCTCGAATAGGATCCCCTAGAGAGCCTAAACGACTATAGCGTTTGGTAAACGGAAGCCTGAGACATGTGATAATGCCGTGCCCACCCTGTGAGGTGTGAGCAGGGACAACAATACCTGGGCACACGCTACAGAAAGACCCCTAGGCTCCCATAAATGGTACAACAACAGCCATATAATCACCTTCGATAGGAACAATAAACACGCAGCCGCAAGTGGAGCAGGACCGACACGAGGGAGGACCCAACGCGTGTCGCGGTTACACGGACCGCTTCGTCAGGGGGAAATGCTTACCCTGGAGAAACATGTATCCTTATATGCAGATGCCAGTGATCAGAACGCGTCACACGTGTGCGCCGCCATGGACCGGAAGTGACGTGTCCGGAGATGAAATGCCGCCCGCGCCTGCGCAGAAAGTGGTGATGATTGTAGAAGGGCAGACGTCTCTGCCCACAGAGTCACGATGCGCACGCGCCGGAGCATAGCCAGCGGTTCGCATCGCAACTCAAGCAGGTCCACCCCAGGTACACGAGGAAGGAGAGAAACATGATACTGATATCACAGATAGAGGGGTGACTCGTATGGGAAGCGTGAGATCCCCTGTGCGCCAAGCAGGGTGAGTGTATGGATGCTCCCAACCCGCTCCCACTATACTATAAGGAAGGAATATGATAATTAAACATTATGAGTAAACAATGACAGAAATGCCAGAAGAGCAAAGTTGTTGTGCTATACACAGTTCAAAAATGCCCCAGTGAACACACACATTGAGGCTAGAACACTTGCAGCATGCTATAGTCCATATATAACATAGCCTAAGGCAGACCACAGCCGTGACTATGGATCCCATCCACAAAAATGAAGTCATAGTCCATGAGAGAATCTTGATCCATCCGATTCCAATAGGTGACACGAGTCATCGGCTGGATCCATCCTGAGTAACACCTATAATGACATTTGAGACCCAAAAAGACAGTCCAATGAATACCCTAGTCAGCCACCAAATTAGTGTCCTGGAGAACTGTGCTCCAAATGATCAACTCAGCCCAGGAAGCCCGTAAAATGCAGATCCTCATTAATGCCATGAGGTGCTGTGGAATTGAGTAAATAGATCCACCGTGACTCGACTTGGAGAAGCCGCTTGTGTAGAGAGCCACCTCTGCCCGAAGACCTGATCTGCTCCAAGCCCACCATCCTGACATTGGCACAGCTGCCACCATGATGAAGCAAGAAATGTGCGGCAACCGTGCTAAGCGTCTTGCCTTTCCTGATATCCACAGATGCCGTATTGATGGTAGATAAATGGCTCTGCATTCTCCGTCGCAATTCTTGCGAAGTTTGACCTACATAAATGCAAGGACACGGGCAAATCAAAGCATATACCACATGAGCAGATTTACAATTAATGTAAGCCTTTAATTTGTACTCTTTACGATCCACAGGATTACAAAACGAATCCCGGACAGGGCGCATATAGGGACAGACACTGCAGTCACCGCACGGGAATGATCCCCTCAAAACCATACCCCGATTGAGCCGCCTAGTGGGTCTCCTATAATGACTCCGGGTTAATAAGTCCTTAAAATTGGGGGCCCTTTTAGCCGTAATCAGAGGCCGAGTGCTGATAACCTGAGAGGTAAGTGGGTCAGTGGCCAAAATCCTCCAATGATTGTTTAAGATCTTACTCATCTCCGGCCAATTGGTATGATACCCCGTAATAAACCGCACATACTTATCCGGTACTCTCCTGTTGGCCACCAATAAAGAGTCTTGTGACTGTCCACTGGCCCTCTGATAGGCCCGTGAAATACATTTTTTGGGGTAATACCTGGACTTGAATTTTGCCGTAAGGTCCTTCGCTTCCCTCTTGAAGTCCGAGTCCTGAGTACAATTGCGCCTGGCCCTGAGAAATTGGCCAGTCGGGACCCCCTCTCTTGTATGTTTGGGGTGAAAGCTCCGATAGTCCAAAAATCCAGTGACAGCTGTGGGCTTCCGGTAAAGACGTGTGGATATCAAGCCTCCCCGACAACTAACCTCCAGGTCCAAAAAATTCACTGCAATGGAAGAGAACTGGTAAGTCAAAAAAATATTGCAAGAATTGTTGTTGAGGAACCCCATGAACTGGGAAAGTTCCTCCGGAGAACCTGACCAAATGAAAAAAACATCATCAATGAAGCGCGACCACCGTCGCACTCTGTTCTTAAATAAATCAGAAACCAACACAAACGTAGCTTCCCACCACCCCAAAAAAAAGATTTGCAAACGAGGGGGCACAACGAGCCCCCATGGCCACACCCGAGGTCTGTAAATAAAACACCCGGTCAAATAAGAAAAAATTGTGCCTCAACGCAAAATCAAGCAAATCAATAATAAAGGAGTCGTGTAATCTGTCCGAATCTACCTGTTGGTCAATGAAAAAGAGGACGGCCCGCATCCCGTCATCATGGTTGATATTAGAATAAAGCGACTCTACATCGCAAGTAACCATGAGATCACCTGGAGCCAGTGCCACCCCTTTGTGGACATTGATGAAATGTGAGGAATCCCTTATATAAGATGGGAGCGCAGTCACTAGGGGCTGTAAAAAGAAATCAATATATCCACATGCCCTCTCGCATAAACTACCCCTACTAGAAACTATTGGGCGACCTGGGGGTTCGGTAGTGCTCTTATGGACCTTGGGTACCATATAGAACGTGGGTGTAATGGGTTGATCCACCCAGATGAAATCCCTCTCATGTAAATTGATAATCCCAAGTTCAAAAGTCTTGTCAAGTAACGCTCTCAACTTAACGGAGAACACCCCAGTGGGGTCAGAGGGCAGTTTACGATAGAAGTGGGAATTATTTAACTGCCTGTGTGCCTCCTCAAGATACATATGGTGGGGCCACAAAACGATGTTGCCCCCCTTGTCTGCCTCTCTGATGAGAAACTCATCGTTGTTACTGAGACCCAGTAGGACCTTGCGTTCTTGGCTGGTCAAATTGGCACCAACCCCAGATCTGCCAGATAAAGCCTCTATATCCTGCTTGACCAACTCAAAAAAGATCTTGACAGCCGGAATAGTGGAGAGGGAGGGACAGACCATGGACCTATTCCTGTGGGGAAAACGTGGCCTACCTCTGGGAGAATCACCCTCATCCAACAAGTCCAGGAGGTCCTGAAACACTTCCTGCTCGATACGATCAGGACCAGACGAGGAATTAGGCTGATTGTGTAGGACCTGTAGCGTGATTTTCCTACAAAAGAGAAAAAGATCCTTGATCAACGTAAACTTGTCCATCCTCTGGGATGGTGAAAACGTCAAACCCCTTCTAAGAACCGACATCTCAATGGTACTAAGAGGATAACTGGATAGATTGATAACTTGAAGAGAATCATTAACATTGGAGCAGTCATACTCACGGGCGTCATTGGTGGGCTGCGTGGTCATTAGTAATTCTTCCTCCGTTGGTTGTAAGACATTGGCCTGCGGTTCCTGTTCCTGGTGATCCGCGTGAACAGGCCCACGTCTCCTCCGCCCGCGCCTAGTCCTGAGCCTGTGTCGGGCTCGCTTTCCGCGGAAGATAAAAAATCACTAGACAAATGACCATCGGGGGATGAAGAATTCTGTACTGATTCACTGGCATTGGGTTTGACATTCCTGTCACGTCGCTGGTTTCCCTGATGTCTCCAACGGAAAACCGCCTTGCGGTCAAAATCAGATTTGTCCCTTAGAAATTTTGACCTCTTCTTGTCCATGATTTCTCTATCGAATTTGTCAAGGACCTCTTTGAGTTTGACCCTGAAGGGTTGGATTTGAGATACCTCGTCAAATTTGCTGAGGTCATTCTCCAGCCTTCTAATCTCCAACTTGACCTGGCTTAGCAGATCTCTATCATGTGTGATCAAGAGATTGATCAATATCTGCGAGCACCGCAGAAGGCCCCCCTCCCAAGTGACTCGAAAGCTATCCGAGGGTTCCCAGGCGGGAAAGATGGAAACCCTCAGACCTCTAGGGACCAAATTCAATTTGAGGTACTCCTCCAAGCACCTGATGTTCCATAATAATTTGATCCCCTGTTTCTGGGCAGCCATAAGCTGAGTGGTAACCCGCGTAAAATCAGACTCTGGACCACTCGGAACGTGATCCGTGAAGGCAGCGGAGGCAGCAACCCTCCACGCAGCCTCTCTGGCATCCCAATCCATCGCACGCCACCGGAAAAAGCGTCCACCTGGCCACCGGAATAAAAAAACGTAGACAATCAATAAATAATAGAAGTCACAATAGACCGTGTGCTGCCAAGCCAAAGAAAGACATCACATGATGCCTAAAAACAAGCAGTACAACATAAAACCGCTGCACGGCCAGCTCTACCCTCACCTACTGTATCCTCACCCATCCCTTGTAGATTGTGAGCCCTCGCGGGCAGGGTCCTCTCTCCTCCTGTACCAGTTGTGACTTGTATTTTTCAAGATTATTGTACTTGTTTTATTATGTATACCCCTCCTCACATGTAAAGCGCCATGGAATAAATGGCGCTATAATAATAAATAATAATAATAATAATAATAACACGACAGCTGGCGCACTCCTAAATTCGTGTCAATGCAACATGGGTGGGGGTGCAGAACCAGTGGCTGGAATGTACTACACAAAACAAAAAGAAAAGAAGCCACTCAACAAATGTTCGCACACCACCTGGTACGTATCAAAAAGGAACAACACAGCCGGCTTTACATTCACATGTTTTATGCAGCAAGTATATATATATATTTATGAGCTTTATGGACCTGACGGGGGGAGTTTTGTTGTATTGTTTTTAAATGTTTTTATTGTTGTGTTACCCATTAAAGTTGTTCCTTTTTGATACGTACCAGGTGGTGTGCGAACATTTGTTCAGTGGCTTCTTTTCTTTTTGTTTTGTGTAGTACATTCCAGCCACTGGTTCTGCACCCCCACCCATGTTGCATTGACACGAATTTAGGAGTGCGCCAGCTGTCGTGTTATGTTGTATAGGCAGCATCAATAGTAAAAGTTTGGGGACACACAGGGTTAATACCGGCGGTAATGGAGTGCGTTACCCGTGGCATAACGCGGTCCGTTACCGCCAGCATTAACCCTGTGTTAACCCTGTGTTAGCGGTTGCCGAAGGGGAGTATGCGGGCGCCGGGCAGTGACTGTGGGGAGTAAGGAGCGGCCATTTTCTTCCGGACTGTGCCCGTCGCCGATTGGTCGTGGCTGTTTTACCGCGACCAATCAGCGATTTGGATTTCCTTGACAGACAGAGACCGCGACCAATGAATATCCGTGCCAGACAGAAGGACAGAAAGGCAGACAGAAAGACGGAAGTGACCCTTAGACAATTATATAGTAGATTATAAACTTAGATACTATATTTGCATACATAGGTCATAGTTTGACCACATTTTTTGTAGCAGGCATGGTGTTGCTAAGGACAGAATGTTTTTAGATGACCTGATTGGTAATTATGAGATGATGGCTATGGATCTGGTGTTTTTTACAGTTTAAAAGGTATTTTGTCTAAAAGATGCCTAATGGTTATAATAATATTTCTTTATTTATAAATCATGGTTTCCAATTAAATTGAAAAAGACTCATCTTTAAAGGGTAACAGTACTTTCAAGTACCTTAGCAAAATAAACTGTCTTGTATGTGTACATAAGGAATAGTACTATTTCTGGCAATTGCTGTATTTGATTTGCATTAGCACCAGTATTTCCATTTGCAAGCTCTATCTCTAATTTGCAATCCACACTGAGCTGGTGGGAGGAGACTATCGGTTAAGAATTATCCCATACACCACACAGGATTCATGCTCTTCATCAATTATTTTAGCACACAGAAAAGCAACAGAGGCATGTAGGGAACTATACTGTGATACAGAAGTGTTTGTATGTGAATCGAGCTCGGATGTTAGGTAAAAGACTTGTTAGAAAGCTCAGCAAGACTCTGTTTCTCCCTCTGTCTGCTCTCCCTGCTCCTCACTTCTCTTCCTTTTCCTTCCATTGTGTTCAATAGCCTGTGTGACATAACACAACAGTGAGCCTGTCCTCTATCTTATCTAAACAAGATGTATTTGTGCTGTTGTTTTCCAGAGAGGATGGCTAGTTTAGGAGGCAAGGGGAGAGGAAGAAGTGGCTGATAAGTAGGGAAGGAAGCTGATTTCTCTAATAAGATATATTACAAAAAATGTCCAAAAGAAAAAAGTAGAACGGCACTAGGTACGGCAACCAACCGATGAAACGTAGAAATAGGCCGTAAAGGCAAACAACTCCTCTGGCCTATTTTCTGGTGGTGATTTGCACTTATATTGTGGTGCTCAACAAGCGATATGTACCAGATATATTACAACGTTTCTTATATTCGCCTGTACTATTGATGTATAAATAGTATATTGAAATATTATAAGCTGACTTGTTTAGGCATCCAATTAGTAAATTTAAATCAGTGTTGATACAGATGTTTTCTTCCTTAAAAGGGTTATTCTAACATTTACATAGTAATCACTTATTCAAAGGATTGTTCATCACTATATGGGGGAGCCAGGATGCATATTGTAGCATGGCTAAAGGTTGTGTAGTCGACGGGAGGTATGTGTCACATAGGTGGCTTGTTGCTGTGATGTAACCCGGAGTGTTTTCTTTGATGCACTTAACTAAGCCTATCTATATGTGCTTCAGGACCTGTGGTGATGTCATAACCACATGTCTAATCATGTGATGGGTTCGTGGGTGTGGTTAGATCCATATAAGACAGGCTAAGGGTATGTGCACACATTCAGGTTTTTTCTCGTTTTTTTCGCGATAAAAACACTGTAAAAACATATACATTATGCATCCTACCATTTAGAATGCATTGCGGTAAAAAAAGCAGCATGTTCATTAATTTTGTGGATTTTCTGCATTTTTCCTGCTATTCTATGCATTTGGAAAAAAACGCACCAAAAACGCGTCAAAAATGGATGAAAAAACGCAAAAAAACGCATGCAGATTTCTGGCAGAAATGTCCAGTTTTTGTCAGGAAAATGTCTGCAAGAAATCCTGACGTGTGCACATACCCTAATGCTTAACACAGGAGGTGTGTGTGGAGGTGAAAGCCTCCAGAGTGTGTTAAGGCTCCAGGACTGAGCCTGAAGGACTGGACACTTGTATTTTCTGTTCCTGAGCTAAAGGCTATTTGATTTCTGTTATCTACTATGTGGTTTATGGAGCAATAAACCCTGTGAACTTTTAATGGAACGTGCCTCCTGAGTGTCAGTCGTTGCACCTGAGCGATTGTAACCCCTACAATTGGTGGTAGACGTGCGGGCAGTGTTCCCAGCGGAGACGTAAGTCTGCTATTGGATGTCCTGGGTCAAGGCTATTGCAAGCCAGCAAGCATTGCCGGGGAAAATGGAGGAACTTCTGAAACACTTGGCCAGCAGGAGCAACGGCAGCTGATACAACAGAGCCAGCAGGAGCAATGGCAGCAGATGCAGCTTCTGGCAGCCGCCATCCAGGGCAGGATGAGCGCCCCAACCCCAGGTGTGGCTGATGACACCCATGTCCGGAAGATGGTAAGACGCGCATTGCAGAAAATGACCCCCGGGGATGATGCTAAGGCCTTCCTGATGGTGTTTGAGAGAGTCGCTGAGAGGGAAAAACTTCCACCAGAGCAGTGGGCAGAGGTACTGGCGCCATACCTGATGGGAGAACCCCAGAAGGCGTACTATGATTTGACATTGCAGGATGCCAAGTAGTATCACAAACTGAAAGCCGAGATTCTTGCACATTTGGGGGTGACACTGACTGTCAGAGCACAGCGAATTCACTGCTGGGCCTATCACCGGGACAAACCTCCTCGCTCCCAAATGTTTGACCTGTTGCACCTGGTCCAGAAATGGCTACAGCCAGAGTCCTGTACACCTGCACAGATGGTAGAACGAGTGGTGATGGATCGGTTTGTGCATTCCCTCCTGAGGCTCATACAGACTTGGGTTGCCCAGGCTGATCCCCAAAATGCCGATGAGCTGGTCGGACTGATCAAGAGATACCAAGGGGCGGAAGGCTCCTTCGGGAGGCAGCCCATGCTGTACTGGGGGTCTCAGAAGGGGGCTGAGTCCCAAAAAGGGGTGGGGCATCCAAGGTCACAAAGGGCGGGGGGAGGTGGTGCCCAAGATCCCTATGGGTGATATTATTTGTTGGAGGTGCCATGGGCCAGGAAATATAGCTGCTCGTTGTTCCCAGACCACTGAGCAGATGGACTGCAGCATGGGATGCCATAGTTCATACTATGCATATCCAGCCTGCAGTGTGAACTCTCCGCCCAACGAGGGGCCTCAAGCGTGTCCTGTAAAGGTGAATGGTCGAGCAGTAACGGCGCTGTTAGACTCGGGGAGCTTGGAGACCACCTGTCATATCTAGTATTTATGATATATAGTTGGTTACTGGTTTAGTTCATCTTATCTCCACCTTTCAACACCTCACACATACATACATCATTCCGGTTATTAATTTTACACCTCAGTATAGACTTTGTTTTGCATTTGACAGAATATCATCACTTTTATTATATTCATATATATTACATCACTATATTATAGTTACTACTCATTATTATATATTTTTCCACTATTTCATCACATTCATTGTTTTTTTGCACACATCACGTTTTTATTTATTTATTTTGTGACACAGTTTTCAGTACACCTTTTTATTAATTTGTATGGTTTATAGTATATATTTTTTCACATAGTTGTTGAATTTATTTTCACTCAATCATATTATTTCATCAATTTTTCTTTTATCATGTCACCAATTATATATCAATTACAGGCTCATCATATATGGATATGCGTTTAATTACTATTGGACCTTATTAAATTTTGGTGTTTGGTTTATGCACATTTATTAAATTGATTTGTTTATTATTTATTTCTTTATTTATTTTATCACATGAAATATTATTTATTTGATTTTATTTATATATACATACAGTATATACATTGTTATCATTTAATTTTATATGTTTCTACTCGATTATATTTTTTTATCTATTTAATATATACTATTGTAGTGTTATCAATCAGTTTTTTTGTGCGCCCTAGCCCCCCCACATACTGATCTATACTGTACATGCATACTTTTATTTATATTCTATTTTAGATTGTACACATATATATATATATGTATATATATATACATATATATATATATATTTTTTTTTTAATAAAAATGTTATTGATTGTGTTATGTCTTTTTAATAATAAAATTTATTAATTAAAAATTTGGCATCTGTTGTTAGTAAATATTTTCTTTGGGGTATACACTTTTCCTCTCTACCTGCTTCTGGGAAAGAAAGTCGGTGTGCGATGCATACATGGTGATGCAAAAGACTACCCCATGGCCAGGGTGGATATTGAAATGGCATGTGGCACTGAGTCCCATGAAGTCGGCGTCATTCGGGACTTGTTGTACCCTATAATTATTGGCCGGGATTTCTGTTTGTTTTGGGATTTGTGGGGAAAGGGTTCTGAGGTCAATAGCAAGAGTAGGGAATCTATGAACCCTAAAAAGGTATCGCCACACCCAGAGACAGACAAGTTTCCTTTTTGTGTCCTGGTAGGGGACGAGGAGGAAGTGTCCCTTGCATCTGACATTCTGGAGTTAGGGATGACCGGTGAAAATTTTGGGTCTGCCCAACATAGGGACCCCACTCTGAGGGATGCCTTTAATAATGTCACAGTTATTAATGGGGTTGTACAGGAGCCGGGGGCAGACACAAGATTTCCCTATTTTCTGATAGTGGGGAGTTGTAACGGGTCACGAAAATAAGGGAGGAGTTGGTAGAGCAGTTGGTAGTGCTGGGTCCATATAGACGGAAGGTGTTGGACATGGCCCATTCACACATCCTGGGTGGACACCTAGGGGTGGAAAAAATGCAGGAACGGGTTGTACAGAGGTTCTATTGGCCTGGGTGTCACCAGGAAATAGTGAACTATTGCAGGTCCTGCCCTACATGTCAGCTAACTGCCCCCACTCCTCATTTCCGTAGCCCCCTTGTGCCATTGCCCATTATTGAGGTGCCATTCGAGAGAATTGCCATGGACTTGGATGGACCCTTGGTTAAATCAGCCCGGGGCCATCAGTATATACTAGTCATCCTGGACTATGCCACTTGCTACCCTGAGGCCATTCCCCTCGAAGAGTATAGCCTGTGAGTTGGTCCATGTGTTTTCCCGGACAGGTTTGCCGAAGGAGATCCTGACTGACCAGGGGACACCTTTCATGAGCAAGGTGATGAGGGAGTTATGCAAAGCCCTGAAAATCTCCCAGTTGAGGACTTCGGTGTACCATCCTCAGTCGAATGGCCTTGTTGAGAGATTTAACAAGACACTGAAGAGCATGCTGAGAAAAGCCATAGAAAAAGATGGTAGAGACTGGGACTGTCTCTTACCATATCTGATGTTTTCCATTCGTGAAGTTCCACACGCCTCCAAAGGGTCTCACCGTTTGAGCTTCTATATGGCCGACATCCGCAAGGTCTCCTGGATATAGCCAAGGAAACCTGGGAAGCCGAAGTCATGCCCCACAGAAGTGTCATTGAGCATGTGGCCCTGATGCAGCAGAGGATTGCAAAAGTGATGCCTATCGTGAAAGAACACCTCCACCAGGCACAAGAAGCTCAGGCCAGGGTCTACAACCGGTCTTCAAGAGTTAGGCAGTTCAATCCAGGAGACTGAGTTCTTGTGTTAATTCCGATGGTGGAGAGCAAGTTCTTGGCCAAATGGCAAGGGCCATATGAGGTCGTTGAGAAGCTTGGTGAGGTAAACTATAAAATTCACCAACCAGGAAGACAGAAACCAATCCAAGTTTACTATGTCAACCTCATCAAGCCATGGCAAGATAGAGAGCCGGCAGTAACTCCATCTTTGCTAAGCAACCCAGAAGGTGAGGTTGGAGGAGTTACTATAGCGGAGATGCTATCGAAGGCCCAGAAACAGCAGTGCCGGGAGTTACTCCAGAAAAACAGGGACCTGTTTTCAGAGTTGCCAGGGTACATAAAGGTCATAGAGCACGAGGTTCTAACAGAGCCACATGTGCAGGTGAACGTGAATCCCTATCGAATTCCTGAAGCCCGTTGAGAAGTAATCTCCAAGGAGGTGGAGCATATGTTGAAGCTTGGAGTCATTGAGGAATCCAAGAGCGGTTGGTCGAGCCCAATTGTCCTGGTCCCAAAACCTGATGGGGAGTGGAGGTTTTGTAACGACTATCGGAAGTTGAATGAGGTCTCCAAGTTTGACGCATATCACATGCCCCGCGTTGATGAGCTCATCAAAAGGCTTGGGCACGCCAGGTATATAACCACCTTGGATTTGACGAGGGGTATTGGCAGATCCCCATGGCACAGGAAGCCAAGGAGAAGATGGCGTTTTCTACACCAGATGGATGCTTCCAGTATGTCCAGATGCCGTTTGGCCTACAGGGAGCTCCGGCGACCTTCCAGAGGGCTATGGATAGAGTCCTTGCACCCTATAAGCCATACGCTGCTGCGTACCTGGATGATATCATCATCTTTAGCCCAGACTGGGAGAGTCATCTGGAAAAAGTCCAAGTGGTGTTTGATGCTCTAAGGGAGGCGGGGTTTACAATAAACCCGAAGAAGTGTGCCTTGGGTAAGGAAGAAGCTAAGTACCTAGGATATATAGTGGGTCGTGGAGAAATAAAGCCCCTAATCAGTAAAGTGGAGGCAATCCAAACATGGCCAAAACCACTCCCCAAAAAGCAAGTTAAAGCCTTTCTGGCAATCGTGGGATATTACAGGAGGTTCATCCCGAACTTCGCCACAGTGGCTGTGCCTCTGACAGATCTGCTAAAGGGGACAAAATCAGTGATGGTTAAATGGTCCGAAGAGACAGTCAGCCTTCCAAGAAATGAAAGGGGCTCTATGTAAGCAACCCGTTCTGATGGCTCCAGACTTTAAGAAAGAGTTTATTCTTCAGACAGATGCCTCAGATGTTGGGGTAGGAGCAGTCCTTTCCCAAGAGCTACATGGGGAGGAGCATCCTATTCTCTATCTGGGTAGGAAGCTGTCCTCGTCTGAAAGGAATTACTCAGTCATAGAGAAGGAGTGTTTGGCCATAAAGTGTGCGGTGGACACGTTACGGTACTATCTGCTGGGACATAAATTTAGACCGATATCCGACCATGCCCCACTTAGATGGATGAGGGAAACTAAGGGTAGAAATGCTAGGGTTACCTGTTGGTTCTTAGCCCTGCAGGACTTCAGTTTCCATGTGGAACATAGGGCCGGAAAGCTGCACGGTAATGCTGATGCCCTATCAAGAAACCCTTGTTTAGTGGGGGAAAGTGCCAAGCCCCACGGCTTTAGGCAGAGGGGGGAGGTATGTAGCATGGCTAAAGGTTGTGTAGTCGATGGGAGGTATGTGTCACATAGGTGGCTTGTTGCTGTGATGTAACCCGGAGTGTTTTCTTTGATGCACTTAACTATGCCTATCTATATGTGTTTCAGGACCTGTGGTGATGTCATAACCACATGTCTAATCATGGGATGGGTTCCTGGGTGTGGTTAGATCCATATAAGACAGGCTAATGCTTGACACAGGAGGTGTGTGTGGAGGTGAAAGCCTCCAGAGTGTGTTAAGGCTCCAGGACTGAGCCTGAAGGACTGGACACTTGTATTTTCTGTTCCTGAGCTAAAGGCTATTTGATTTCTGTTATCTTCTATGTGGTTTATGGAGCAATAAACCCTGTGAACTTTTAATGGAACGTGCCTCCTGAGTGTCAGCCGTCGCACCTGAGCGAGTGTAGCCCCTACAATATATATGGGGGCCAGGATGCATATATTTATGGGGCAGCCAGGATGGTTATATATGGGGGAACCAGGATGGTTATACAGTATATGGTGGAGCCAAGATGCATATATATTGGGTCCAGGATGACTATATGGTGGAGCCAGGATGCATATATAAGTGGGATCAGGATGGATATATGAGGGGAGCCGGGATGGATTTATGGAAGGGAGGCCCGGACAATGGACCAAGATGGATATATGGAGGTCCAAAAAAGATATATACAGAGCTCCTGTGTATAATATCACTGGTGATCACTGTATTACCTGTACCCTAACACTATATACAGAGCTCCTGTGTATAAAATCACTGGTGGTCACTGTTACCTATACACCGACACTATACAGTATACAGAGCTAATATATATAATGTCATCGGTGATCACTGTATTACCTGTACACTGACACTATATAAGAAGAGAAACCAGGCTGGGGTGCCTTTCTGTATATAATGTCACTGGTGGTCACTGTTACCTATACAACGACACTATATACAGAACTCCTGTGTATAATGGCACTGGTGATCACGGTATTACCTGTACACTAACAGCATATGCAGAGCTCTTGTGTAAAATGTCACTGGTGGTAATAACAGTATTGTTAGTATTGTGGTTTGTATTCATAATCATTATTGTAGTATGCAGTAATATGTGGTCTGGTCACGGTGTGGTGGTATTTATCCCTTATATGTGGTATTATTCAGTCACTATGTGGTGGTAATTTTTGGTCTGGTCACGGTGTGGCGGTATTTGTCCCCTATATGTAGTATTATTTGGTCACTATGTGGTAGAATGTGTAGTCTAGTTATGGTGTGGTGGTATTTCTCCTTGTATGTGGTATTATTTGGTTCCTATATCCTGGTAATATGTGGTGTTATTCGGTCACTATGTGATCTGTTCATAGTGTGATGGCATTTCTTCCTGTATGTGGTGTTATTAGTCTTGGTGTAGTGGATTGTGTTGTATATGGCAGGCATCTGTTCTCTCTGATATTAATTAGGAGGAGTTGCTTTATTTCCATTAGAGATTAGATACTTGCATCACAGCGTTAGAGATGCACTTGCATGGGTTTTCCTGGAGTGGTATGTCTGACTTGACCACTGATCCATTCATTCACTCTGGCTGCAAGCGCTACTCTTGTTTTTTTTTCTGGAAGCCCCCAAAGAGAACAAATGGAGCTGCGGTCAGACATCTGAACTGTTGCAGCATTTTAAAATGAGGATAAGTGTCCTGTCATGGATAAAACTTCCCCATTCTTCCGATCGGTGCAGTTTCTAAAGGTCGGACCTAAGCAATCACTGATCCTGTGGAGCCCATGGATCAGTGATAACTTGTTTTAACCATAGAACCTTTAATGTAAAATACTGTAATTGTACATCCCCATCATGGTGGCACAGAGTAGATGTGCAGGAGCCCCCTGTGTTTTACAGTCGATGCTCCACTATAATGAGGATAACTACTTACAGATATTTGCATATAGCTGTAGGTTGGGCCCCTAGAGTTCATTCCCCTGATGGGCCCCAGACACCCCAGTCCGACCCTGACTGTATTATCTGTGGAGCTATATGGAACTGTAGGTCACATCTAATATCATCTCAGTGGGATCCCACCAAAAGCAGGGTGCTGCTGGCAGAGATAGTTGGTCCTGGAAGCCCAGAAGGCACCACAGAAAAGTAAGATTCTGTTTCTTGTACCACCTTGTGTTCTTGCTTAGAATGTATGATATGTTTTTGCAGATGACTAGAAAAATGCCCACAGGAAAAATGCTCACATGGAAAATTGCCCACGGAAACTTGTCCACACGGAAAATTGCCCACAAGGAAAATTGCCCACACGGCACATGATATGTGAAAAATGCCCACAGACATGAATACTCACAGGAAAAACAGGCGAGAGTCATAGATGAGATGCTCTGCAGGACAGAGAATAGCATAGATCTATAGGTTAAATGCTCTGCAGGACAGGGGGATAGTATGAAAGTGTGGGCAGGCTGGCAGATGCAGTGACCGACAAGTGGCAGATCAAGGGTTAACAGGTTTTAATAAAACAAAGTCTTACTCCACGCAAGGAGATAGGGAAAGCGTGAGGTAAAATGCAGGCAGAATAGGGAAAACGTGAGGTAAAATGTGGGCAGAATAGGGAATGCAGGGATTTGGTTGGGGAGAATTCAGTGCAGGTAAACAAAGAAAGTTGTTCTCAATGAAGTCACTTATCCAACTGGCGTCCTCCTGACAGGAACAGTTCCAGGGTAAATAATGGCGCCAACAGCCGTTGGCACGATGTGGTTCCGGTGTGGAGCTGAAGAAGGCAATGATTTGTTCGTGGCTGGCAATGATGAGTCTTTGAAATGTCCCGTGGAGTCCTCGATAAGGAGACAGTCTTGTCAAAATTAAGCGAAGCTCGATGAGTACGCATCGGGGATTCAGGGAGTGTTATCCAGTCTCTATCTCAGTCTCTGTCAATCGGCACCCGCGCAGCACTGACCGTCAAAGAGCGATTGGCACCTTGGTGTCTGGGAGCCAACCTGCATACGGCGGGCTTCTCGTCAAAGTCTCTGCAGTAGATTTCTCTCACGGCCGGGCGTGCGTCTCTGCAGCAACGGTCCCTGAAGCAGGAGCTCTCCTTCTCCTCAGCCATGCGCTCTGCCTTCCCTCCAACAACTCCTGTACCCGCGCGCTGCGCTCACACTCGCAATGCTTAGCTACGCCCCCTGTCAGCCTGTACACAGATCGATCCGGTTCCCTAAACTTTCCCCCGAACAGCAGAGGAGACAGCCCCGACAGTTCCGGACCCGGCACAAGAAAGGCACCCCAGCCTGGTTTCTCTTCTTACACTGGTATATGTGAGATGCTCTGCAGGACAGAAGAATAATATAGAATTATAGGTGAGATGCTCTGCAGGACAGAAGAATAATATAGAATTATAGGTGAGATGCTCTGCGGGACAGAAAATAGCATAGATCTATAGGTTAAATGCTCTGCAGGACAGAGGGATAGTATACAGGTATGCATGAGATGCTCTGCAGCGCAGAAGAATAATATAGAATTATAGGTGAGATGCTCTCCAGGACAGAGAATAGTATAGAATTATAGGTTAAATGCTCTGTATTACAGGGGGATAGTATACAGGTATAGGTGAGATGCTCTGCGGGGAAGGAGAATAATATAGAATTATAAGTGAGATGCTCTACAGTACAGAGAATAGTATAGAATTATAGGTGAGATGCTCTGCAGAGCAGGAAAATATTATGCCAGTCAATGCAGTGAATATACATGAGGCTTAATGGGCGGGAGACTGGTAAGCCCGATCTACCTTTTCTAGCATTTATCTTTATGTTTATTCTATTCAATCTATCTATCCTATCTGTCTCTCTTCTCTTTTCGAACTTAATACAGCATGGAAAAGACCATGTTAAAAAAGCATTGCACACGAACACCACACGGATGTCACACTGATGTTAGCTGAGAAAAAAATGCAAAATCTCATCACACTCGCACCACACTCGCATGACCATACGGAAAGCACTCGCGCAACTGTCATGCATAAAATCGCTCTGATATCGCATACCCTAGTGTGCCTCTACCCTATAGTTGAGATGCTCTGCCGGGCAGGAGAATAGTATAGAGTTATAGGTGAGATGCTCTGCAGAACAGGAGAATGTTAGCGAAAATTGTCCATGCAGAAAATTACCCACAAGTTTATTTAGAACAGTCTATTAACCCCTTAACGACCACCGATACGCCTTTTAACGGCGGTAGTTAAAGGTACTTAAACCACAGCGCCATTAATTAATGGTGCTGTGAAAAAAGTGTATAGCGCCCCCCCAGAGTCTGATTTTTTCTGGGATCTTGGCTGCCGGGGGTAGCCGAGACCCCAAAGAAAATGATTTGGGTCGGTTTTTACCGACCCCGGGGTTCCGATCGCCATTATTAACCATATAACGGCGGCCGCAAATTTAAAAAAAAGCGCAATTTGCCATTTAATTTCTCTCTCCTCTGATGTGATCGCACATTAGAGGAAAGAGATATAGGGTCCCTGATCCCCCCGATACCTCCATTGTCCCTCCATGTGCTATTGAAGTCCCCAATGCCTCTGGCTTCTTCTTCCGGGAGAAAATGGCGGGCGCATGTGCAGTGCGCTTGCCGAGATCTGCCGGCCGGCACCCTGCAAAAATAGGGAGATGTTTCCTATTAGTTCATTTTGGTCACTGTGATAGACCCTATCACAGTGATCAAAATAAAAAAAATTGTAAATAACCCCCCCACACACACTTTATCACCCCCTTAGTTAGGGAAAAAATAACAAAATAAAGAAAATATATTTATTTCCATTTTCCCAATAGGGTTAGAGTTGGGCTAAAGTGAGTTGGGCTAAAGTTAGGGTTAGGGTTTGGGCTAAAGTTAGGGTTAGGGTTGGAGCTAAAGTTAGGGTTGGGACTAGGGTTAGGGTTGGGATTAGGGTTGGGATTAGGGTTGGGATTAGGGTTAAGGATTGTATTAGGGTTGGGATTAGGGTTAGGATTGGAATTAGGGCTAGGGGTGTGTTGTGGTTAGGGTTGTGATTAAGGTTATGGTTAAAGTTGGGATTAGGGTTAGGGGTGTGTTGGGGTTAGATTTGGAGCTAGAATTAGGGGGTCTCCACTGTTTAGGTACATCAGGGGGTCTCCAAACGCGACATGGCGCCACCATAGATTCCAGCCAATTTTGATTTCAAAAAGTCAAATGGTGCTCCCTACGTTCTGAGCTCTGCTGTGTGCCCAAACAGTGGTTTACCCCCACATATGGAGCTTCAGCGTACTCAGGACAAACTGGAAAACAACATTTGGTGTCAAATTTCTCCTGTTACCCTTGTGAAAATAAAAAATTGCTGGCTAAGAAATAATTTTTCAGGAAAAAAAATGATTTTTTACTTTCACGGCTCTGCGTTATAAACTTCTGTGAAGCACTTGGGCGTTCAAAGTACTTACCACTAGTGTTGAGCGATACCTTCCTATATCAGGAAATATCGGATCGGATTGGATTGGATCAATACCCCAAAAATATCGGGTATCGCCGATACCGGAAACCAATGCAAGTCAATGGGACACTAATATCGGAATGAAAATAAGCCCATTCTTTCCTTTGCACATCCAGTTCCAGAGGGGGGAAGAGTGTGGGCGGTGTGTGTGCGGGCGGGGTCTGTGTGGGACTGTAGGGGATCTGTGCGGGCCTGCCGGGGGTCTGTACGGGCCTCTCAGGGGTCTGCTGTGGGGGGGCCATGCTGGCCTGCCGTGGGTCTGTACGGGCCTCTTGGGGGTCTGTGGGGGCCTGCCGGGGGTCTGTGCGGGCCTGCCAGGGGCCTGTGCGGGCTGCCGGGGGTCTGTGCTGGCCTCTCAGGGGTCTGTGCGGGCCTGTCGGGGGTCTGTATGGGCCTCTCGGGGATCTCTGTGTCTGTTTGCAGGCATCGTCCGATGGGACTACAAGTCCCATCGGGCTATGTCTGCTACAATGACAGTGATTGACACATTAGCCAATGATGGGACAGTAGTAGTCCCATCATCCGGCTAATGTGTTGAATGTAAAAAAAAACACAAACATACATACTACATACATACATACAACATACATACATACATACAACATACTATATACTACATACATACTATATACATACTACATACATACAACATACTACATACATACTACATACATACTACATACATACTACATACAACATACATGCATACAACATACATGCAACATACTAAATACATACAACATACTACATACATACATACAAACTGTTGTGAATTCTGTTGTCAAGCTCCCTCCTGTGGTCATGAATGGTACTTCGGCTGGTTCTGTCCATGGGCTTCCTCTGGTGGTTGTGAGTGGGGCTGCGGCTTCTGAGGTTCCTTCCACAAGTGACGAGGTTAATTCGTTAGCTGGCTGCTCTATTTAATTCCACTTAGATCTTTGCTCCATGCCACCTGATAATGTTCCAGTATTGGTCTAGTTCACTCCTGGATCGTTCTTGTGACCTGTCTTCCCAGCAGAAGCTAAGTTACTGCTTGTTTTTCTCTGGTTTGCTATTTTTCTGTCCAGCTTGCTATTTTGATTGTTGTCTTGCTTGCTGGAAGCTCTGGGACGCAGAGGGAGCGCCTCCGCACCGTGCGTCGGTGCGGAGGGTCTTTTTGCGCCCTCTGCGTGGTCTTTTTGTAGTTTTTTGTGCTGACCGCAAAGCTGCCTTTCCTATCCTCGGTCTGTTCAGTAAGTCGGGCCTCACTTTGCTAAATCTATTTCATCTCTGTGTTTGTAATTTTCATCTTTACTCACAGTCATTATATGTGGGGGGCTGCCTGTTCCTTTGGGGAATTTCTCTGAGGCAAGGTAGGCTTTATTTTTCTATCTTTAGGGCTAGCTAGTTCCTTAGGCTGTGACGAGGCGCCTAGGGAGCGTCAGGAGCGCTCCACGGCTATTTCTAGTGTGTGTGATAGGATTAGGGATTGCGGTCAGCAGAGTTCCCGCGTCTCAGAGCTCGTCCTATATATTAGTAACTATCAGGTCATTCCGTGTGCTCTTAACCACCAGGTCCATTATTGTCCTGACCACCAGGTCACAACAGTACAGGTGGCCCAAAGTACTAATGCATCTCAATAGAGAGATAAGAGAAGTTCTGAGACCATTTTTTTTTCTTTGCAGTGTGTTTTGTCTCTCTTTTCCCCTTTACCTCTGGGTGGTTCAGGATACAGGTGTAGATATGGACATTCAAGGTCTGTCCTCTTGTATGGATAATCTCACTGCAAGGGTACAAAACATTCAAGATTTTGTGGTTCAGAATCCAATGTTAGAGCCTAGGATTCCAATTCCTGATTTGTTTTTTGGGGATAGATCTAAGTTTCTGAATTTCAAAAATAATTGTAAATTGTTTCTTGCTTTGAAACCTCGCTCCTCAGGTGACCCTGTTCAACAAGTGAAAATCATTATTTCTTTGTTACGTGGCGACCCTCAAGACTGGGCATTTTCCCTTGCGCCAGGAGATCCGGCATTGCGTGATGTTGATGCGTTTTTTCTGGCGCTCGGATTGCTTTATGATGAACCAAATTCAGTGGATCAGGCAGAGAAAATCTTGCTGGCTCTGTGTCAGGGTCAGGATGAGGTAGAGATATATTGTCAGAAGTTTAGGAAGTGGTCTGTACTCACTCAGTGGAATGAATGTGCCCTGGCAGCAATTTTCAGAAAGGGTCTCTCTGAAGCCCTTAAGGATGTCATGGTGGGATTTCCCATGCCTGCTGGTCTGAATGAGTCTATGTATTTGGCCATTCAGATCGATCGACGCTTACATGAGCGAAAAGCTGTGCACCATTTGGCGGTATTATCTCAGCATAGACCTGAGCCTATGCAATGTGATAGGACTTTGACCAGAGCTGAACGGCAAGAACACAGACGTCGGAATGGGCTGTGTTTTTACTGTGGTGATTCCACTCATGCTATCTCCGATTGTCCTAAGCGCAATAAGCGTTTCGCTAGGTCTGCCACCATTGGTACGGTACAGTCGAAATTTCTTTTGTCCGTTACTCTGATCTGCTCTTTGTCATCCTATTCTGTTATGGCATTTGTGGATTCAGGCGCTGCCCTGAATTTGATGGACTTGGAGTTTGCTAGGCGCTGTGGTTTTTTCTTGGAGCCCTTGCAGTATCCTATTCCATTGAGAGGAATTGATGCTATGCCTTTGGCCAAGAATAAGCCTCAGTACTGGACCCAATTGACCATGTGCATGGCTCCTGCACATCAGGAGGATATTCGCTTTTTGGTGTTGCATAATCTGCATGATGTGGTCGTTTTGGGGTTGCCATGGCTACAGGTCCATAATCCAGTATTGGATTGGAAATCTATGTCTGTGTCCAGCTGGGGTTGTCAGGGAGTACATGATGATGTTCCATTTTTGTCTATTTCGTCATCCACCCCTTCTGAAGTCCCGGAGTTTTTGTCAGATTACCGGGATGTATTTGATGAGCCCAAATCCAGTGCCCTACCTCCTCATAGGGATTGTGATTGTGCTATCGATTTGATTCCTGGTAGTAAGTTTCCTAAGGGCCGACTGTTCAATTTATCTGTGCCAGAGCACGCCGCTATGCAGAGTTATGTAAAGGAATCCTTGGAGAAGGGTCATATTCACCCGTCGTCGTCACCATTGGGAGCAGGGTTCTTTTTTGTGGCCAACAAGGATGGTTCTTTGAGACCTTGTATTGATTACCGCCTTCTTAATAAGATCACAGTCGAATTTCAGTACCCTTTGCCGCTGCTGTCTGATTTATTTGCTCGGATTAAGGGGACTAGTTGGTTCACCAAGATAGATCTTCGTAGTGCGTATAATCTTGTGCGTATTAAACAGGGCGATGAATGGAAAACAGCATTTAATATGCCCGAGGGCCATTTTGAGTACCTGGTTATGCCATTCGGGCTTTCCAATGCTCCATCAGTATTTCAGTCCTTTATGCATGACATCTTCCAAGAGTACCTGGATAACTTCCTGATTGTATATTTGGATGATATTTTGGTCTTCTCGGATGATTGGGAGTCTCACGTGAAGCAGGTCAGAATGGTGTTCGAGGTCTTTCGTGCGAATTCTTTGTTTGTGAAGGGGTCAAAGTGTCTCTTTGGAGTTCAGAAGGTTTCATTTTTGGGTTTCATTTTTTCCCCTTCTACTATCGAGATGGACCCTGTTAAAGTCCAGGCCATTTATGATTGGACTCAGCCGCCATCTGTTGTGAATTCTGTGGCTGAATTCACTCCTGTGGTCACAAGTGGTACTGCAGCTTCTGAGCTTCCTCCCTCAGGTGTTCTGGTGAGCTCGTTGGCTGCTTTGTTATTTAACTCCGCCTGATTCTGTCTTCCTTGCTCCTTGTCAATGTTCCAGTGTTGGATCTGAGCTTCTGGATCTTTCCTGTGGCCTGCTGCTCTGCTTAGATAAGTGCTTCTTTGCTTTTGTTGCTACTTTTTCTGTCCAGCTTGTCAATTCGTTTTGCTGGAAGCTCTGAGACGCAAGGGTGTACCGCCGTGCCGTTAGTTCGGCACGGTGGGTCTTTTTGCCCCCTTTGCGTGGTTTTTTGCTTTAGGGTTTTTGTAGACTGCAAAGTTCTCTTTGCTATCCTCGCTCTATCTAGAATATCGGGCCTCACTTTGCTGAATCTATTTCATCCCTACGTTTGTCTTTTCATCTTGCTAACAGTCATTATATGTGGGGGGCTGCCTTTTCCTTTGGGGTATTTCTCTGAGGCAAGTCAGGCTTGTTTTTCTATCTTCCGGCTAGTCAGCTCCCCAGGCTGTGCCGAGTTGCATAGGTAGTGTCAGGCGCAATCCACAGCTGCCTTTAGTTGTGTTTAGGATAGGTTCAGGTATTGCGGTCTGCAGAGATTCCACGTCTCAGAGCTCGTTCTATTGTTTTTGGGTTATTGTCAGATCACTGTATGTGCTCTGATTGCTGGCACACTGTGTCACTGGATTGCTTACATAACAGTACAAGGAGCCAACCTAATGATTCTCAATAGAGGGAAAAAAGAAGTTCTGACATCATTTTTTCTTCTTCTCAGCTCTGTGTTCAGTCTTTTTTTTCCCCTAGACATTTGAGTGTTTCAGGACACAAGTGTGGACATGGATATTCAGGGTCTGTGCTCTTCAATGGATAATCTCGTTATAAATGTACAAAAGATTCAAGATACTATTGATCAGAAATCTATGTTAGAACCAAGAATTCCTATTCCTGATTTGTTTTTTGGTGATAGAACTAAGTTTCTTAATTTCAAAAATAATTGTAAGCTATTTCTGGCCTTGAAACCTCATTCTTCTGGTAATCCTATTCAACAGGTTTTGATTATTATTTCTTTTTTGCGTGGTGACCCTCAGGACTGGGCATTTTCTCTTGCGCCAGGAGACCCTGCATTGAGTAATGTCAATGCGTTTTTCCTGGCGCTCGGATTACTTTACGATGAGCCTAATTCAGTGGATCAGGCTGAGAAAAATTTGCTGGCTTTGTGCCAGAGTCAGGATGATATAGAAGTATATTGTCAGAAATTTAGGAAGTGGTCAGTACTCACTCTGTGGAATGAATCTGCGCTGGCAGCTTTGTTCAGAAATGGTCTCTCTGAGGCTCTTAAGGATGTCATGGTGGGTTTTCCTATGCCTGCTGGTTTGAATGAGTCTATGTCTTTGGCCATTCAGATCGGTCGACGCTTGCGCGAGCATAAATCTGTGCACCATTTGGCGGTATTGTCTAAGATTAGACCTGAGCCTATGCAGTGCGATAGGACTATGACCAGAGTTGAACGGCAAGAACACAGACGTCTGAATGGTCTGTGTTTCTACTGTGGTGATTCCACTCATGCTATTTCTGATTGTCCTAAGCGCACTAAGCGGTTCGATAGGTCTGCCGTCATTGGTACGGTACAATCCAAATTCCTTCTGTCCATTACCTTGATATGCTCCTTGTCATCGTATTCTGTCATGGCGTTTGTGGATTCAGGCGCTGCCCTGAATCTGATGGATTTGGATTATGCTAAACGTTGTGGGTTTTTCTTGGAGCCTTTGCGGTGTCCTATTCCGTTGAGAGGAATTGATGCTACACCTTTGGCCAAGAATAAACCTCAGTACTGGACCCAGCTGACCATGTGCATGGCTCCTGCACATCAGGAAGTTATTCGCTTTCTGGTGCTACATAATCTGCATGATGTGGTCGTGTTGGGGTTGCCATGGCTGCAAACCCATAATCCAGTATTGGATTGGAACTCTATGTCGGTATCCAGCTGGGGTTGTCAGGGGGTACATGGTGATGTTCCATTTTTGTCTATTTCGTCATCCACTCCTTCTGAAGTCCCAGAGTTCTTGTCTGATTATCAGGATGTATTTGAAGAGCCCAAGTCCGATGCCCTACCTCCGCATAGGGATTGTGATTGTGCCATCAATTTGATTCCTGGTAGTAAATTCCCTAAAGGTCGTTTATTTAATTTATCCGTGCCTGAACACGCCGCTATGCGCAGTTATGTGAAGGAATCCCTGGAGAAGGGACATATTCGCCCATCGTCATCACTAGGGTTGAGCGAAACGGGTCGAACATTTTCAAAAGTCGCCGACTTTTGGCTAAGTCGGGGTTTCATGAAACCCGATCCGACCCCTGTGCGGGGTCGGCCATGCGGTACGCGACTTTCGCGCCAAAGTCGCGTTTCAATGACGCGAAAAGCGCCATTTCTCAGCCAATGAAGGTAAACGCAGAGTGTGGGCAGCGTGATGACATAGGTCCTGGTCCCCACCATCTTAGAGAAGGGCATTGCAGTGATTGGCTTGCTGTCTGCGACGTCACAGGGGCTATAAAGAGGCGTTCCCGCCGACCGCCATCTTACTGCTGCTGATCTGAGCTTAGGGAGAGGTTGCTGCCGCTTTGTCAGAAGCAGGGATAGCGTTAGGCAGGGTCCATTAACCACAAAACCGCTTGTGCTGCAGCGATTTGCACTGTCCAACACCACCCTCGGTGTGCAGGGACAGTGGAAGTTTTTTTTTTTTTTTTTTTCCCCTCAGCGCTGTAGCTCATTGGGCTGCCCTAGAAGGCTCCCTGATAGCTGCATTGCTGTGTGTACGCCGCTGTGCAAACCAACTGCTTTTTTCAAAGCACAAATCCTCTTGTTCCTTCCTTTCTGCACAGCTATCTTTTTTGTTTGTCCACACTTTTTATTTCATTTGTGCATCAGTCCACTCCTTATTGCTGCCTGCCATACCTGGCTGAGATTACTGCAGGCAGGGAGATAGTAGCTGCCTGCCATACCTGGCTGAGATTACTGCAGGCAGGGAGATAGTAATTGTAGGACATTCCCTGTTTTTTTTTTTTTTTTTTTTTGGTGGGAGATTAAGATTGGCAATTTGGCATTTCTGCTAGAGTGCCATCCCTGTGTGTGCCATCTCTCTCACATAGTGGGCCATAGAAAGCCTTTTCATTTTTCTGTATTTTTTTTTGTGGGGTGTATAAATTCTCCCTGATAAAAATACAGTGGGAGATTAATATTGGCCTTTGGGCTTGTGTGCCAGTCCTGAGTGTGCCATCTCTCTCACAAATAGTGGGCCATAGAAAGCCTATTTTATTTTTTTTGGGGTTTTATAAATTCTCCCTGAAAAAAAGGGAGATTAATATTGGCCTCTGGGCTTGTGTGCCAGTCCTGAGCGTGCCATCTGTGCCAGCCCTGAGCGTGCCATCTCTCTCACAAATAGTGGGCCATAGAAAGCCTATTTATTTTTTTTTTTGGTTTTATAAATTCTCCCTGAAAAAAAGGGAGATTAATATTGGCCTCTGGGCTTGTGTGCCAGTCCTGAGCGTGCCATCTGTGCCAGCCCTGAGCGTGCCATCTCTCTCACAAATAGTGGGCCATAGAAAGCCTATTTAATTTTTTTTTTTGTTTTATAAATTTTCCCTGAAAAAAGGGAGATTAATATTGGCCTCTGGGCTTGTGTGCCAGTTGTGAGCGTGCCATCTGTGCCAGTCCTGAGCGTGCCATCTCTCTCACAAATAGTGGGCCATAGAAAGCCTATTTAAATTTTTTTTTGGTTTTATAAATTCTCCCAGAAAAAAAGGGAGATTAATATTGGCCTCTGGGCTTCTGTGCCAGTCCTGAGCGTGCCATCTGTGCCAGTCCTGAGCGTCCCATCTCTCTCACAAATAGTGGGCCATAGAAAGCCTATTTTATTTTTTTTGGGGGTTTTATAAATTCTCCCTGAAAAAAAGGGAGATTAATATTGGCCTCTGGGCTTGTGTGCCAGTCCTGAGCGTGCCATCTGTGCCAGCCCTGAGCGTGCCATCTCTCTCACAAATAGTGGGCCATAGAAAGCCTATTTATTTTTTTTTTTTGTTTTATAAATTTTCCCTGAAAAAAGGGAGATTAATATTGGCCTCTGGGCTTGTGTGCCAGTTGTGAGCGTGCCATCTGTGCCAGTCCTGAGCGTGCCATCTCTCTCACAAATAGTGGGCCATAGAAAGCCTATTTAAATATTTTTTTGGTTTTATAAATTCTCCCAGAAAAAAAGGGAGATTAATATTGGCCTCTGGGCTTCTGTGCCAGTCCTGAGCGTGCCATCTGTGCCAGTCCTGAGCGTCCCATCTCTCTCACAAATAGTGGGCCATAGAAAGCCTATTTTATTTTTTTTGGGGGTTTTAGAAATTCTCCCTGGAAAAAAAAAGGGAGATTAATATTGCCCTTTGGGCTTGTGTGCCAGTACTAAGCGTTCCATCTCTCTCTCTCTCTCAGTCAGTGGGCCATAGAACGCCTATTTTTGGTTTTATTTGTTTTATAAATTCTCCCTGAAAAAATCATTTTATTTTATTTGGTTTCTAAATTCTTCCTGATAAAATCTTTTTTTTTTTATTATTTTTTTTTCTAAAGTCTCCCTGAAAAAAAAAAAAAAAAACAGTGGGAGATTAATATTGGCCTTTCTGCTTGTGTGCCAGTCTTGACTCCTGGGTGCGTCATCTCTCAGTCAGTGGGCCATAGAACGCCTATTTTTGGTTTTATTTGTTTTCTAAATTCTCCCTGAAAAAATCATTTTATTTTATTTGGTTTCTAAATTCTTCCTGATAAAATCACATTTTTTTTATTATTTTTTTTTCTAAAGTCTCCCTGAAAAAAAAAAAAAAAAACAGTGGGAGATTAATATTGGCCTTTCTGCTTGTGTGCCAGTCTTGACTCCTGGGTGCGTCATCTCTCAGTCAGTGGGCCATAGAACGCCTATTTTTGGTTTTATTTGTTTTCTAAATTCTCCCTGAAAAAATCATTTTATTTTATTTGGTTTCTAAATTCTTCCTGATAAAATCATATTTTTTTTATTATTTTTTTTTCTAAAGTCTCCCTGAAAAAAAAAAAAACAAAAAAAAAAAAAACAGTGGGAGATTAATATTGGCCTTTCTGCTTGTGTGCCAGTCTTGACTCCTGGGTGTGCCATCTCTCTCTCTCTCTCTCTCTCTCTCTCTCCAATTGTGGTCCATAGAAAGCCTACATTTTTTTTCCTTGATTTGGGTTCCAAAATCTACCAGAGAAAATAACTCCATCAATCATTGGTAGAAAAATATTGGCCTCTGGGCTTGTGTGCCACTCCTGATTCCTGTGTGCGTCATCTCTCACTCAGTGGCCCATAGAAAGCATATAGTTTGTTACATTTGTTTTCTAAATTCTCCCTGCAAAAATCTATTTTTTTTTTTTGGGGGGTTTCTAAAGTGTTCCTGAAAAAAATAAAAATAAAAAAAAAATAATAGTGTGACATTAATATTAACATTTGTGCTTCAGTGACAGTCCTGCGTGTGGGGCATCTCTCTAATTTGCAGCCACCAAAAAAAGAGTGTGTAACATTGGGCCTGATTTTCGCTGTGGTCTCACCAACCTGTAAAGGGGTAGCTAAATCATACTGAAGTTATAGCTCACCGTGTAAGTTGTGTGACTGCAACAAATAACGTTAGTTTGGTTACGTTTTTAAAACAATGAGGAAGTCTAGTGGAAGAGGTCGTGGCCGGGGGCGTTCATTGTCAGCTGGTAATGAGGGTAGTGGTAGTGGTGGAGCATCAGGTGGTCGTGGGGGAAAAAATATTGCACCTAAGTCTGGAGCTGTGGAGCCAGGTTCGTCGTCCGGCTACACAAGGCCTCGAACGCTCCCTTTTCTGGGATTAGGAAAACCGCTTTTAAAGCCGGAGCAGCAAGAGCAAGTTTTGGCTTATCTTGCTGACTCAGCCTCTAGCTCTTTTGCCTCATCTCGTGAAACTGGTAAAAGTAAAAGCAGCGCGTCGTTAGTGGATGTTCACGGTCAGGGACAAGTCACTTCCTTGTCCTCTTCAGCAAAAACAACAACAGAGAAGAATGCAGCAGGCGACACAACGGGTTACTCCATGGAGCTCTTTACACATACCGTCCCTGGCTTAGAAAGTGAAGCAGTTAACAGTCCATGCCCATTACAAATTGAATCTGACATGGAGTGCACTGACGCACAGCCACAGCCAGACTACTATGCTGGTCCTTTGACTCAGACCACAACATTGCCCTCGCAGGGTGCTGATCAAGAATCAGACCCTGATGAGACTATGTTGCCCCATCACGAACGCTATACCACCGAACGACACGGTGACACAGACGAAGTTGCGCAGGAGGTACAAGAAGAGTTATTAGATGACCCAGTTCTTGACCCCGATTGGCAGCCATTGGGGGAACAGGGTGCAGGCGGCAGCAGTTCTGAAGCAGAGGAGGAGGAGGGGCCGCAGCAGGCATCAACATCGCCACAGGTTCCATCTGCCGGGCCCGTATCTTGCCCAAAACGCGTGGCAAAGCCAAAACCTGGTGGAGGACAGCGTGGCCATCCGGTTAAAGCTCAGTCTGCAATGCCTGAAAAGGTATCCGATGCTAGAAAGAGTGCAGTCTGGCATTTTTTTAAACAACATCCAATTGATCAGCGCAAAGTCATCTGTCAAAAATGTTCTACTTCCTTAAGCAGAGGTCAGAATCTGAAAAGTCTCAATACTAGTTGCATGCATAGACATTTAACCACCATGCATTTGAAAGCTTGGACTAACTACCAAACGTCCCTTAAGGTTGTTGCACCCTCGGCCAATGAAGCTAGTCATCAACGCAACATCCCTTCCGGCAGTGTAGGACCACCATTTAGCGCACCACCTGCTGTATCTGTGCAGGTATCTTTGCCAGGCCAAAGCAGTCAGGGTCAGGGAATCACCAGTTTCGTAGTAGGAAACACTGCATCTAGGGCACCGGCGGCAACAATACCATCTCCCACCGTCTCTCAGTCTGCCATGTCCACCGGCACCCCCGCTAGTTCCACGATCTCCAGCTCTCCAGTCCAGCTCACCCTACATGAGACTATGGTTAGAAAAAGGAAATACTTAGCCTCGCATCCGCGTACACAGGGTTTGAACGCCCACATAGCTAGACTAATCTCGTTAGAGATGATGCCCTACCGGTTAGTTGAAAGCGAAGCTTTCAAAGACCTGATGGACTACGCTGTACCACGCTACGAGCTACCCAGTCGACACTTTTTTTCCAGAAAAGCCATCCCAGCCCTCCACCAGCATGTTAAAGAGCGCATCGTCCATGCACTCAGGCAATCTGTGAGCACAAAGGTGCACCTGACAACAGATGCATGGACCAGTAGGCATGGCCAGGGACGTTACGTGTCCATCACGGCACACTGGGTAAATGTGGTGGATTCAGGGTCCACAGGGGACAGCAAGTTTGGGACAGTTCTGCCTAGCCCACGGTCTAGTAAACAGTTGTCTGTAGCCGTTCGCACCCCCTCCTCCTCCTCCTCCTCCTCCTCGTCCTCCTGCAGAAGCAAGAGCTCGTCCACAGACCGCAGTCGCACAAACACTCCATCCGCACCTGCCACTGTTGCACACCAGGTCTCCCATTATGGGGCAGCTACTGGCATACGTCAGCAGGCTGTATTGGCTATGAAGTGTTTGGGCGACAATAGACACACCGCGGAAGTTCTGTCCGAGTTCTTGCAGCAAGAAACGCAGTCGTGGCTGGGCACTGTAGATCTTGAGGCAGGCAAGGTAGTGAGTGATAACGGAAGGAATTTCATGGCTGCCATCTCCCTTTCCCAACTGAAACACATTCCTTGCCTGGCTCACACCTTAAACCTGGTGGTGCAGTGCTTCCTGAAAAGTTATCCGGGGTTATCCGACCTGCTCCTCAAAGTGCGTGGACTTTGCGCACATATCCGCCGTTCGCCTGTACACTCCAGCCGTATGCAGACCTATCAGCGTTCTTTGAACCTTCCCCAGCATCGCCTAATCATAGACGTTGCAACAAGGTGGAACTCAACACTGCACATGCTTCAGAGACTGTGCGAACAGAGGCGGGCTGTTATGTTTTTGTGGGAGGATACACATACACGGGCAGGCAGTAGGATGGCAGACATGGAGTTGTCAGGTGTGCAGTGGTCGAAGATTCAAGACATGTGTCAAGTCCTTCAGTGTTTTGAGGAATGCACACGGCTGGTTAGTGCAGACAACGCCATAATAAGCATGAGCATCCCCCTAATGCGTCTGCTGATGCAAAGTTTGACGCACATAAAGGATCAGGCGTCTGCACCAGAGGAAGAGGAAAGCCTTGATGACAGTCAGCGATTGTCTGGTCAGGGCAGTGTACATGACGAGGTACCGGGCGAAGAGGAGGTGGAGGATGAGGAGGATGATGGGGATGAGTATATTTTTAATGAGGAAGCTTTCCCGGGGGCACGGGAAATTGGTGGCGTGGCAAGGCCGGGTTCTGGTTTTTTGAGGGACACAAGTGACGTAGATTTGCCTGCAACTGCCCCTCAACCAAGCACAACCGCAGATTTGACAACGGGAACTTTGGCCCACATGGCGGATTATGCCTTGCGTATCCTCAAAAGGGACACACGCATTACAAAAATGATGAACGATGACGATTACTGGTTGGCCTGCCTCCTTGATCCTCGCTATAAAGGCAAATTGCAAAATATTATGCCACATGAGAACTTGGAACTAATATTAGCAACAAAACAATCAACTCTTGTTGACCGTTTGCTTCTGGCATTCCCTGCACACAGCGCCCGTGATCGTTCTCACACGAGCTCCAGGGGCCAGCAGACCAGAGGTGTTAGAGGGGCAGAAATCAGCAGTGGCGTTGGCCAGAGGGGTTTTCTGACCAGGTTGTGGAGTGATTTTTCTATGACCGCAGACAGGACAGGTACTGCAGCATCAATTCAAAGTGACAGGAGACAACATTTGTCCAGTATGGTTACAAACTATTTTTCATCCCTTATCGACGTTCTCCCTCAACCGTCATTCCCATTTGATTACTGGGCATCCAAATTAGACACCTGGCCAGAATTGGCAGAATATGCATTGCAGGAGCTTGCTTGCCCGGCAGCTAGTGTCCTATCAGAAAGAGTATTCAGTGCTGCAGGTTCAATACTAACAGAAAAAAGGACTCGTCTGGCTACCCAAAATGTAGATGATCTAACCTTCATTAAAATGAACCACAACTGGATTTCAAAATCTTTTGCCCCACCCTGCCCGGCTGACACCTAGCTTTCCTATGAAAAGGTCTTGCCTGTGGACTATTCTGAATGACTTTTCCAATCTCGTAATTTTCTTCACCTGATTGTCCAGCATACGACATGTTTCCACCTCACGAAATGGCCAAACTCCCCACACGGGGCCGTGCTATCGCCACTTTGCGCTTGGACCCTTGAGAGTGCTGTTTGTCTGAAGAGGTGGGTGTGGCCGCTTTTGGTCGACGGCACTGCCACTGGGTCCCTCATAGTACAATAAAGTGTCTCTGGCGGTGGTGGTGCGCACCCAACGTCAGACACACCGTTGTAATATGAGGGGCCCTGTGCCTGTAACGCCGGCCACAAGACAGTTCCCCCCCCCAGCTCAAACAGTGCTCTACCACTAGCAAAATTATCTCTCACAGCTTCACCAATGTGTAGTCTAGGCGCTGACATCCTTCAATGCCTGGCACTGACAATACCATTGTTTTGACATTTTTGTTATGTTAGGCCTTCGAAGCCTGTCTGCGGTCCCTTCTTTCTACAACTACTACACTGACCAGGCCACTGCTGGCCGTGTTACCCTGGAACCAATTTAAAAGTGCCTACAGTCAGCCCAATTTTGTTATGTTAGGCCTTCGAAGACTGTCTGCCGTCACTCCTTCCACTAGACTTCCACTGACCATACACTGCTGCCCATGTACCCCTGGAACCAATTTAAAGTGCCTACAGCCAGCCCAATTTTGTTATGTTAGGCCTTCGAAGCCTGTCTGCGGTCACTCCTTCCACTAGACTTCCACTGACCAGACCACTGCTGCCCGTGTACCCCTGGAACCAATTTAAAAGTGCCTACAGCCAGCCCAAGTTTGTTATGTTAGGCCTTGGAAGCCTGTCTGCGGTCACTCCTTCCACTAGACTTCCACTGACCAGACCACTGCTGCCCGTGTACCCCTGGAACCAATTTAAAAGTGCCTACAGCCAGCCCAAGTTTGTTATGTTAGGCCTTGGAAGCCTGTCTGCGGTCACTCCTTCCACTAGACTTCCACTGACCAGACCACTGCTGCCCGTGTACCCCTGGAACCAATTTAAAAGTGCCTACAGCCAGCCCAAGTTTGTTATGTTAGGCCTTCGAAGCCTGTCTGCGGTCCATTCTTTCAACTACTACTACACTGACCAGGTCACTGCTGCCCGTGTACCCCTGGAACCAATTTAAAAGTGCCTACAGCCAGCCCAAGTTTGTTATGTTAGGCCTTGGAAGCCTGTCTGCGGTCACTCCTTCCACTAGACTTCCACTGACCAGACCACTGCTGCCCGTGTACCCCTGGAACCAATTTAAAAGTGCCTACAGCCAGCCCAAGTTTGTTATGTTAGGCCTTGGAAGCCTGTCTGCGGTCACTCCTTCCACTAGACTTCCACTGACCACACCACTGCTGTCCGTGTACCCCTGGAACCAATTTAAAATTGCCTACAGCCATGTGTTATTATTTTAGGCCTTCGATGCCTGTCTGCGGTCCATTCTTTCAACTACTACTACACTGACCAGGGCACTGCTGGCCGTGTACCCCTGGAACCAACATCAGAAAATATAAAAATAAGTATTTTGCTTATAAAAAAGAAAATACTGGTGAGATATCAAATGCAGACATTTTAACATTAAAAACAAACACACAACTAAAATCTGGTACAGTACTAAAAATGGCCACCAGCTACAATTACTTTCTCCTGCAAGTAGTTAACTGAAAGTTTTTTTAAATTGAAAACACACATATGGCATCCACCGAGTGTTGTCCTGTCGCGTCTTCTTTATATTATTGCCGAGAAGATGCAAAATAATGAAAATAATAAAATCATTAATTACCAAAATAATAGAGAAAGTCAACACCACATTGCAAATAAACATTCATTCCAAATAAAGAAGCAGGGCGCGTCCGAGGGTGAGTATATACCTAATAAGAATCTAATCACCCTCGGACGTGCAATGCTTATTTCCAACAGCCTTCCTTCCTAAGAATCAGCCCTTCCGTCGTGTAGAGAGACGTTGTGTTACACTCCAAGGTGTTCCCCAGGTTGCCTTTCCTGAGCTTCGATCTTCCGGCTCTCGTTTAGTAGTTCTTGGAAACTACTCTGCATTAGGCCTTCAAATTGGGTATGGGGTGTAGAGAGATGGTGTGTTCCACTCCAAGGTGTTCCCCAGGTTGCCTTTCCTGAGCTTCGATCTTCCGGCTCTCGTTTAGTAGTTGTTGGAAACTACACTGCATTAGGCCTTCAAATTGGGTATGGGGTGTAGAGAGAGGGTGTGTTACACTCCAAGGTGTTCCCCAGGTTGCCTTTCCTGAGCTTCGATATTCCGGCTCTCGTTTAGTAGTTGTTGGAAACTACACTGCATTAGGCCTTCAAATTGGGTATGGGGTGTAGAGAGAGGGTGTGTTACACTCCAAGGTGTTCCCCAGGTTGCCTTTCCTGAGCTTCGAAATTCCGGCTCTCGTTTAGTAGTTGTTGGAAACTACACTGCATTAGGCCTACAAATTTGGTATGGGGGAAACATTGGCGCATCTGCGGTCCCTCCTTCCTCTAGGCCTCCACTGACCTGTCTACTGCTGCCCGTGTTCCCCTGGAACCAATTTTAAATTGCCTACAGGCAGCCCAATTTATTATGTTAGGGCTTCGAAGCCTGTCTGCGGTCCCTCCTTCCACTAGGCCTCCACTGACCTGTCTACTGCTGCCCGTGTACCCCTTGAACCAACATCATAAAAAAAAAAAAAAAGGATTTTGCTTATAAAAAAGAAAATACTGGTGAGATATCAAATGCAGACATTTTGACATTAAAAACAAACAAACAGCTAAAATCTGGTACAGTACTAAAAATGGCCACCAGCTACAATTACTTTCTCCTGCAAGTAGTTAACTGAAAGGTTTTTTAAATTGAAAACACACATATGGCATCCACCGAGTGTTGTCCTGTCGCGTCTTCTTTATATTATTGCCGAGAAGATGCAAAATAATGAAAATAATAAAATCATTAATTACCAAAATAATAGAGAAAGTCAACACCACATTGCAAATAAACATTCATTCCAAATAAAGAAGCAGGGCGCGTCCGAGGGTGAGTATATACCTAATAAGAATCTAATCACCCTCGGACGCGCAATGCTTATTTCCAACAGCCTTCCTTCCTAAGAATCATCCCTTCCGTGGTGTAGAGAGACGTTGTGTTACACTCCAAGGTGTTCCCCAGGTTGCCTTTCCTGAGCTTCGATCTACCGGCTCTCGTTTAGTAGTTGTTGGAAACTACGCTGCATTAGGCCTTCAAATTGGGTATGGGGTGTAGAGAGATGGTGTGTTCCACTCCAAGGTGTTCCCCAGGTTGCCTTTCCTGAGCTTCGATCTTCCGGCTCTCGTTTAGTAGTTGTTGGAAACTACACTGCATTAGGCCTTCAAATTGGGTATGGGGTGTAGAGAGAGGGTGTGTTACACTCCAAGGTGTTCCCCAGGTTGCCTTTCCTGAGCTTCGATCTTCATGCTCTCGTTTAGTAGTTGTCGGAAACTACGCTGCATTAGGCCTACAAATTGGGTATGGGGTGTAGAGAGAGGGTTTGTTACACTCCAAGGTGTTCCCCAGGTTGCCTTTCCTGAGCTTCGATCTTCCGGCTCTCGTTTAGTAGTTGTTGGAAACTACGCTGCATTAGGCCTTCAAATTGGGTATGGGGTGTAGCGAGAGGGTGTGTTACACTCCAAGGTGTTCCCCAGGTTGCCTTTCCTGAGCTTCGATCTTCCGGCTCTCGTTTAGTAGTTCTTGGAAACTACACTGCATTAGACCTTCAAATTGGGTATGGGGTGTAGAGAGAGGGTGTGTTACACTCTAAGGTGTTCCCCAGGTTTCCTTGCCATTGCTTCGGTCTTCCGACTCTCGTTTAGTAGTTGTAGAAAAGTACACTGCATTAGGCCATACAAAATGGGTATGGGGTGGAGAGAGATGGTGTGTTACACTCCAAGGTGTTCCCCAGGTTGCCTTTCCTGAGCTTCTATCTTCAGGCTCTCATTAAATTGTGGTTAAATGGAACAACTGCATTTGGCGTACTAGTTGGTTTGGGGCCTACTATCGGTGTCTGCCACTCCTTGCTGTTCTCCTCCACTGAACAAAGCTGTGCCGCCTGTTTACTACGGTTGCCAATTTTGAACTGCATTTCGACTACTTACTGATTTGGCCCTACTCTCTGTGTCAGCCTCTCATTCCAGTTGTCCTCCACTGCAATGCCCCCTGGTTATTCCTGTGTTACCAATTTTGAACTGCATTTAGCCCACTTTCTTCTTTGGGCCTATATCTGTGTTTCCACTTCATCGTGCCCATTGCCCAGCCAGTGATAGATGAGTCTGCTGGTACATTGACCCATAACGCAACATTCCCCGTGCACGCTACACAACAACATTGTGACCCTGCTGAAAGTCAGGTTGCTCTTCCCGCATACCATACCACCTTACACGGGGACAAAGAGGAAGGTGCAGATGAAAGTGCAGGTTCCTTCATCAGGTGGGGGGAGGAATACTAGTTGGCGACGTCACTGGCACAGGGCCTCTCATAGTACGCAAAAGTGTTGCTGCCGGTGGGAGGCGCCCCCGCCGTGCAAACACACCGCTGTACTTTGAGGGGCCCTGTGCCAGTGCCAATGCCAACGAGTGGGCCCCCCCTGCTTGCTCAGGTTCACAGCACTTGCAAAGTTGAAATACTTACCTCTCCCTGCTCCACTGCCGTGACGTGGTCCAGATTTCCTGGGCCCACTAATTACTTGAACCAGCCCTACCCCCCACAACTTTAGCCAAATGACCCCCAATTTCAAATGCCTTCCAATTATTATAAGGTAAATTACGCTTGACAAGCTTCATTAAGAAGAATGGATGGTTTTGACATTAAAATGGGCACTCTAGGTGTTTTCCTGGCCCCCACTCACTGCCGACTATGCTGCCCCATTGACTTGCATTGGGTTTCGTGTTTCGGTCGATCCCGACTTTACGTCATAATCGGCCGATTTCACTCGACCCGACTTTGGACATAGTCGGGTTTCGCAAAACCCGGCTCGACTCTAAAAAGGTCAAGGTCGCTCAACTCTAGTCATCACCACTGGGAGCAGGGTTCTTTTTTGTATCCAAGAAGGATGGTTCGCTGAGACCGTGTATTGATTACCGCCTTCTTAATAAGATCACTGTTAAATTTCAGTATCCCTTGCCATTGTTATCTGACTTGTTTGCTCGGATTAAGGGGGCTAGTTGGTTCACTAAGATAGATCTTCGTGGTGCGTATAATCTGGTGAGAATCAGGCAAGGAGATGAATGGAAAACTGCATTTAATACGCCCGAGGGTCATTTTGAGTATCTAGTGATGCCGTTCGGACTTGCCAATGCTCCATCTGTGTTTCAGTCTTTTATGCATGACATCTTCCGTGACTATCTGGATAAATTCCTGATTGTTTACTTGGATGACATTTTGATCTTCTCAGATGATTGGGACTCTCATGTGAAGCAGGTCAGAATGGTTTTCCAGGTCCTGCGTGCTAATTCTTTGTTTGTGAAGGGATCAAAGTGTCTCTTCGGTGTGCAGAAAGTTTCATTTTTGGGGTTCATCTTTTCCCCTTCTACTATCGAGATGGATCCGGTTAAGGTCCAAGCCATCCAGGATTGGACTCAGCCTACATCTCTGAAAAGTCTGCAAAAATTCCTGGGCTTTGCTAATTTTTATCGTCGCTTCATCTGTAATTTTTCTAGCATTGCCAAACCATTGACCGATTTGACCAAGAAGGGTGCTGATTTGGTTAATTGGTCTTCTGCTGCTGTGGAAGCTTTTTAGGAGTTGAAGCATCGTTTTTGTTCTGCCCCTGTGTTGTGTCAACCAGGTGTTTCTCTTCCGTTCCAGGTCGAGGTTGATGCTTCTGAGATTGGAGCAGGGGCGGTTTTGTCACAGAGAGGTTCTGGTTGCTCAGTGTTGAAACCATGTGCTTTCTTTTCCAGGAAGTTTTCGGCTGCTGAGCGTAATTATGATGTGGGCAACCGAGAGTTGCTGGCCATGAAGTGGGCATTCGAGGAATGGCGTCATTGGCTTGAAGGAGCTAAGCATCGCGTGGTGGTATTGACTGATCATAAGAACCTTACTTATCTCGAGTCTGCCAAGCGCTTGAATCCTAGACAGGCCCATTGGTCGTTATTTTTTGCCCGCTTCGATTTTGTGATTTCGTACCTTCCGGGCTCTAAAAATGTGAAGGCGGATGCTCTGTCTAGGAGTTTTGTGCCCGACTCTCCGGGTTCATCTGAGCCGGCGAGTATCCTCAAGGAAGGAGTCATTGTGTCTGCCATCTCCCCTGATTTGCGGCGAGTGTTGCAAAAATTTCAGGCGAATAAACCTGATCGTTGTCCGGCGGAGAAACTGTTCGTCCCTGGTAGGTGGACTAGTAAAGTTATCTCTGAACTTCATTGTTCGGTGTTAACTGGTCATCCTGGAATCTTTGGTACCAGAGAGTTAGTGGCTAGATCCTTCTGGTGGCCATCTCTGTCACGGGATGTACGTACTTTTGTGCAGTCCTGTGGGATTTGTGCTAGGGCTAAGCCCTGCTGTTCACGTGCCAGTGGGTTGCTTTTGCCCTTGCCGGTCCCAAAGAGGCCTTGGACACATATTTCGATGGATTTCATTTCTGACCTTCCCGTTTCTCAAAAGATGTCAGTCATTTGGGTGGTCTGTGATCGCTTTTCTAACATGGTCCATCTGGTGCCCTTGGTTAAATTGCCTTCCTCCTCTGATTTGGTGCCTTTGTTCTTCCAGCATGTGGTTCGTTTGCATGGCATTCCTGAGAATATTGTTTCTGACAGAGGTTCCCAGTTTGTTTCGAGATTTTGGCGAGCCTTTTGTGGTAGGATGGGCATTGACCTATCTTTTTCCTCGGCTTTCCATCCTCAGACTAATGGCCAGACCGAACGAACCAATCAGACCTTGGAAACATATCTGAGATGTTTTGTTTCTGCAGACCAGGATGATTGGGTGTCCTTTTTGCCGTTGGCTGAGTTTGCCCTTAATAATCGGGCCAGCTCGGCTACCTTGGTCTCTCCATTTTTCTGCAATTCTGGGTTCCATCCTCGTTTCTCTTCAGGACAGGTTGAGTCTTCGGACTGTCCTGGTGTGGATTCTGTTGTGGACAGGTTGCAGCAGATCTGGACTCAGGTAGTGGACAATTTGACCTTGTCCCAGGAGAAGGCTCAACTTTTTGCTAATCGCAGACGCCGTGTGGGTCCCGGTCTTCGTGTTGGGGATCTGGTTTGGTTATCTTCTCGTCATATTCCTATGAAGGTTTCCTCTCCTAAATTTAAACCTCGTTTTATTGGTCCGTATAGGATTTCTGAGATTCTCAATCCTGTGTCTTTTCGTCTGACCCTCCCAGACTCCTTTTCCATACATAATGTATTCCATAGGTCGTTGTTGCGGAGATACGTGGCACCTATGGTTCCATCTGTTGAGCCTCCTGCCCCGGTTTTGGTGGAGGGGGAATTGGAGTATATTGTGGAGAAAATTTTGGATTCTCGTGTTTCTAGACGGAAACTCCAGTATCTGGTTAAATGGAAGGGTTATGCTCAGGAAGATAATTCCTGGGTTTTTGCCTCTGATGTCCATGCTCCAGATCTTGTTCGTGCCTTTCATG